>NC_056740.1:480885417-480894111 GCF_019279795.1 Protopterus annectens
GTTTATCCAATATTATATATATATATAAATTTTTTTTTTATACACATTCTACACTTATTTGGCATATAGAAATATTCCTCAAATTCTTTTAAAAATTTTACATATTTGTGTAGCAGCTTATGTAAATTCAACACACTCATCCTGGTTTTCTGAATGCATTTAATTTCAACTGTCACTGACAGCACTTAAGAAAATATGCTTTACAGAGGACTTGCATCCATACCTCAGGAGTGATGAGAGACCACCATCATTGATTTAAAAATGCATGAGAGAAATTTTAATTTGAAACTAGTATTTAACGAGAAAAATAACATGGAAGATAAACAAATAAGACCCAGCAGTTTTTGCCCCACACTTGCAGCCTTTGAGACAGAATGCAAGCTCTTTGTAAGAAAGGCTCTCAGAATGCGAGCTCTTTGTAAGAAAGGCTCTCGGAATGCGAGCTCTTTGTAAGAAAGGCTCTCGGAATGCGAGCTCTTTGTAAGAAAGGCTCTCGGAATGCGAGCTCTTTGTAAGAAAGGCTCTCGGAATGCGAGCTCTTTGTAAGAAAGGCTCTCGGAATGCGAGCTCTTTGTAAGAAAGGATCTCGGAATGCGAGCTCTTTGTAAGAAAGGCTCTCTGAATGCTTCACAGGATGAGATATTAGCACTGAAGAATTTGAGCAATAACAGAACTAGATGTGTAATGAAGTCTGACAAGGGTGGCGGCATACTTGTTAGGGATACTGACAGTTGTATAATGAAAGTATAAAAAATGCTGAAGACACATGAGCTTTATTCTAAATATTCCTTTAAGGAGGTTAAAACTGCATGTATAGAACAGAAAGATGAGCCTAACCACTGTGCTTAATGAAATTCAGTGAAAACTGAGTATTTGAACACTTCTCACCTAAGTTACCTTCGGGATTCCTAAACCCCGTAAGAGTATGGAAGATCCACCTTACAGACCTCTTGCTGCAAGTGGAGGTTCCTTGTCAGAGGCCACTGCCATATTCATAGATTTTATTCTTCATTCTCTTGTTGAAAATGTAATTTATTTTAGATATGCTTGATTTTTAAGAAAAAAAGTGTATGTGAATGAAACATTTTGGTAAATATTGGCGATGAAGCCTGCTGCGGTGGTGCAGCAGTTAGTGTTGTCACCTCATAGCAAGAGGTTCTCCCGTTCGATTCTCTGTTGGAATGCCTTCTGTGTGGAGTCTGCATGTCCTAACCATGGTGAAATGATGTCTAAAGACATGCAGGTAGGTGCGTGTGTGAATGGGTGTGCCTTCCTTGAAGGTTGGGTGTCTGGCTGGCACCTCACCACTGTAAAAATCCACTCCCAATCATTAGCAGACTGGAGTTCCCCTGTGGCGACCCCTAACCGGGGAAAAGCCAAAAAACATTACTATTGATGATGAAGCCCTATGCACTGTTACCACACATGTACTCTATTCAGCAGCTACAGAGGCTTATAGCAGAAATAACAGCACTATACAAGGGTAAACTGAATGCTTGGGAATGTTGTTGAACTTTGGTGTATTCATAGGATGTTACTTAGGCTATTGGCCCTAAGGCCTATATAAGCCTAGCCAAAAAGGTACCCTGGCTTTTGCCACCCAAGAAAATTATTTTCCTGTGCCCCTGTCGAGCAGAGCTACAGAAGTGATCCCTGGGGTGAATTTCCTATTTCCCATCCAGTCATAAAGATTTTTCTTGAGTCCTAATGAGGAGCTTTGTTTGATTATAGATAGTTTGGTCCAGAGTATGGGAAGTCCCTGGGACAGGATTCTATCCCTCCAGCATGTTCTGTTTGTTGCGGTGACGAGGTGTAGGTCCCTAGAGCGTGTAGCTCTGAGAGCTTGGGATTTATTTATTTATTTTTTTTAAGTGGAGCATGTCCAACAGCTCTGGGTTTGACATAGTTTTGTAAGTCAATGATAGCCTTTGAGTAGGTGATGTGCGACAGAGTAAAGCTGGAGTGAGACTGCATAGGGCATCTGTTTGAGGCTGGTAATCCCCTTTGTGAGGTATTTCTGCGGCCTTTCCAGTTTACATTCCTCGAGGTATATACCAAAAGGGGCATTGGTGTGAGTGACTAGTAGAGGGGAACAATGAACTCTTTCTTTTCCTGGATGAGAAACCTGTTGTGATGGTGTGCCACATAGGATTACCTGACTACTGTGGTGATGTGGTTATCAAAGGAGAGACTGCTGCCCACCTGTGTGCCAGGGTCTCATCACGCATTTGGTGTTAAGTAGACTATCATCTATGTGGTAGTTAATGGGTACAGAGTTTTTACCAAAGGAGATGGCAATGCACTTTTTAGCATTGAGCTTGAGGCCATGGCTTTGATACTAGGCCATCTGTCTCATTGAGGTCCTTTTGTAAGATGTCCACATTGTAAGGAGTTTAGAGTATGACATTTAGTTTGCAGTCATCTGCAATGGGTGCAAAGCCGTGGGTGTGGCTTTGACCCCTGACCAGTGAGAGGAGGAATTTGTACTGCAAAGTGCTGAAGTTTTATGACAAGCTACCTTTGACATTGTGATCATAGTCTGGCAAGGTGAGAAATCTAAACTCACTGAGGATATCCATTACATCTATAACTTCACCTCCTTCGTGAAATTTACCACTTCCATCAGCTCGGCGCAAGTGTAGTTCATCGATATGACTGTCAATATTGGTAAAGACGGGAAAATTAATTAGTAACTTGTACAGGAAACCAGCAAGAGTGAACTTACTTGACAGAGATGGTATGCATCCTGTAAAAACTAAGCACAGTGTAATAAAATCACAAAGCTACAGGTAAGCACTCATTACCACAGATTTGGCCCCTCTTCTCAAAAATATGAATGGTCTTGAAAATGAGTTCTTAAGCAGAGGATATGAATCAAACCTGTTGCATATGATTCTGAATCCTACTGGAGATTCTAAAACTAACCATGACCCTAGGTGGAACTGTACAACGAGGACACCCCTGACCCTGAAGAAAAGTAAGGAGAGTTGCATTCTGACACAGACCTGGGATTTCAGTGCAATTAAAGCCATTAAGGAGAACTAGGCCATCCTCACCGACCGTCAGCAGCTTGTAAGTGTTTAGGAAATCACCCTACTTTGTATATAAAGTGAAAAGAAGTAGAACTAAGTAAGGAACACCAGGATGACATGAGCACTAAATCTGTGGGCTACCGCACTGCATTTTCTGTGAATACTTGGGTCCCTCTGTGAGTCACAGTATCGTAACATGAAGTCTCAGCAGGTAGTAACTGTAATACTGAAAAAGTTGTGTATAGGGCCATGTGTAATGACTGCCCTGCATTTTGTGGGTAAGACGAATACACTGAAAAGGCGGATTTCGGGCCATTTCTCTGACATCAGATGTCGGTGCCCGAAGAATGTCTTATCCACACGCTTATTAGAAGACCCCAGACATTCTGGTTTTAAATTTATCATTCTGGACTGTATGGAGATGGAGGAGCCTGAAGGGGATATCAGTGGTGTGTTGGAGAAAAAAGGATTGTCCTGGAATCTGAAATTAAATGCATCCGAGTTAACTACTATTGCTCTAAGAGTGTGTTGAATTTACGTAATTTGTCACACAATCTGTAAAGGTTTTTTTAGGGAATTTTATGATGGATATTCTTGTGCACTAAAGTATTCTAAATAAGAATGTGTAGAATGTGGGTAAATGTATAAATGTTTAGTTTAACCTCAGTTGTGCTTTGATTAGATTTAACTTTAAAACACACTTTTACCATGTAGTATTGTTATAA
Organism: Protopterus annectens; assembly: GCF_019279795.1. NCBI lineage: Eukaryota > Metazoa > Chordata > Ceratodontiformes > Protopteridae > Protopterus > Protopterus annectens. Next base: position 480,889,175 of record NC_056740.1, read on the forward strand.
TTCCCCCATTTACCATACTGGTGCACACATGCACACTTTTATACATTACTAGTTTACTTCATCCACTCTTATCTATTTTATTATATTTTGTGTGTTCTATTTTTCATGGTGTGGACGCCTTTTTGGGACTATAAATATGAAAACTGTCGACAGTTTTTTTGCAAAGCACTGACATTTTTTCTGAGCTGTTAACTTAGTTTTTTATGCACACTATTGCACATGGATGGATATTTGATATTAGATGTATTTTTATTTATACTGTTTTAGTTTTATGGTTGGATAACTGTGTGTGTACTTTTTAGCTCTCGTCACAGACCTGATGAAGGCTTTATTGCTATAGTTAGCTGAAATCGAATTTGAAGTGTTTTATGTATATATCTTTGTGGTTTACCATCAAAATGTTGAAAATGAAACTTTTTATCCGTTTTGACAGGTGATTTTATTATTTCTAATTGTTTACATAGTCAAATACCTTGTTTTCAATGTCAAACTGTTCGTTTTGTTAGATTTAAATCCAAACGAGTACTTCAAAGCATTCATGTCATCCGCCAGTGCTTACTTGACTTTCTGGTTCTGCTGACTTTCTTATTGACAAATTACAAAGTACAATTACAGTACTGAGATCTGTGTTTGATCAAAAATAGATAATTAGTATAAACTCCTTTCAAAACAAGCATTCATCTTTTTCAAGTCTGACCTTTGGTATTTCCACTTTTTGATGGGGAACCTTTTTATTTAACATTTTTACAGGGGTAGTCCGATTGGGTCACCAGAACCCATTTTCAGCAGAGGCTCGGGGAGAAAAACACCACATATAGTGCAATACAAATACATTATAGTCCAAAAACGATACAAGTGACCTGAGGAATACTGTAGAAAAATAAAGTTGATAGAACGTAAACTAGGGTACAAGGTATACTACACCTGGATAATTCTATCGAGTTGTATCATTATAGACAATTTTAGCTATTCTAATGGTATATCCATAGCCTGTGAGTAGATAAGGTGTGTGTGTTAAAGTAGTACAATACATTGGTTGTTTAGTACATGAACAGCGATTGTTTCGGTTAGGAAAATACTGATGCAGAAAGATAGCGAGAGTTAATAGAGGTGTTACAGACTAAGCAGTAGCTTAAGGATAAGGTATAGAAAAAGAGGAGGAGTTAGGAGAGACATTAGGATCTAATGTAGGCTGTAAGGAGTGAGATGTGACGGAAGACAGCGAAGCTAGTATGGAAGAGGAAGAGCTGAGCATAAGGCTGGATTTGTCCAGGCAGTGTATTTTTGAGATTTTCTAAAGAGGCTTTAAAGCATGTTAGGGGGAGGTAGTGGAGGCATAGTCCTGGTAGCCAGAGGTAGTGAATTTGCATAGTTTAGAGAGAGAATATGAATAGCGTGAGACCTGTTTTGGGTTTTTTTGATAGCCAAGAGTTTATCTTCTGATCATAGGGCTCTATTTGGTGTGTAAGGTGTGACTAAGTTGGCTAGTACAGGACAGGCAGTCTGCTTGAAAATAAGATTTTGCGAAGTGGACAGCTGAATAAAAGCAAGTTGGTTGGGAGGTTCAAGCCAGTTTAATTCTAGTAGTGGGTTGACAGTGGTGTGTGAAATTTTTATGTATATGTTTTGCTTTCCTTAATACCTGCTCTTGGAATGTGGGTTGCAAATAGTGTTTTCCTCAACTAGGATTTAATTTGGTCTAATCAGTAGTAGTAGTGTGTGGGGTGGGTACTTGCTGTTGTAAAATATACTTTAAAGCCCTGTTTATATTATTTGCCAGGAATAGACTGGTTTAAAATTAAACAATATTTTTCACACCTACTTCTAAGTATATATAAGCAGATCTGTTTAACACTGTTAAAATATTTCTGATTTTTGGCAATTAATCTGACTGAGCTCATCACTGAAGTTTTATGACCACTAGTTTCTCTTCTTTTTCTCCTCCCTCATGGTGGTAAGGTTGGAACTGGACAGATTCCTGTGCTTATTCATTGTTTAATTATTTTGTTTACATTCACCCTTGATGTTGCAGCTTGTGCTGAATTTCTTTTACTGTAATATTTTCAACTTGCTTGCCTTGAGACATTTTACAATTCATCTTGTTCTGAACATCCAAAAAAAATAATCCAGGATAAGACTACTGGATGTTTGATATTGTTTTGTTAGACCCTTGCATATATACAACCTTGTGGGGTTCTTGTCCTTTGTAATTGGGCTCCATTGCCTTTCTTTTCCACAGCCTTGCTTTTTGGAGCTGGGCCCATAATGACTGTAGCAAAGTTAACGGCTACGTTTGTGTGTGGTGATCACAGTAATGTTATATTTGAGAGGAAGTATTCTTTAGGACTGTAATGAGGTGTAGGGACAGTTTGCAATGAGCAGCACACCCACATGTCACCTTCATCATTCAGAAGTTATCAGTTACATTTTGCGTAGTGACTGTAAGCAGTTATAATTTTTTTCCTGTCATTTGGTGCTTTCTCAAATACCCAGGGCATTTACTTGGGCCCTGTCTTGCTATAGTACTGAGCAAAGGGGCTGACCCTTAAGGGGCTCTGATTTGAATGCTTGCCTAACATGGCTGTTAAACTCCTTGGGGATTTAGTTTACTAAAGATCATTACATGTTTACTTCTGTTACCAAGTCCGTTTGCACTGTTAAGTTTATGCCATTGCAGTTTACCACAGTTATTGCACTCTGACCCTCTCCTTAGTACAGCAGAGCTCGTGTCTGGCATTTTAGCTCATAGGGTTAAGGCTGGTAGCTTAATGCTTCATCCTGCAGTGCTGGGTTGATTCCTTCAGTTTACACTTGAAAACGTGCCTCTCAATTCATTACCCAGACTGTTCCATCACCTGAGGAAAGGGATGCATTTGTCCAGTGGGTTTACCCAGTTATAAAATCTGTCTGCCAGCATGGCACTTATTTTGGAGGCTCACACCACTTGTCAGTCTGTACAGTGAATGAAGCAAAATGTGCACTAATCGGCACAGGATGTTGGCCACTGCTAGATGTCTTTGCATTCTGTAGGTGAACAAACTCCGTAGTTCTGTCTTTTATCTCTGCAATTGCCACTACCTCCTAGATCATTACACCAAGCATTTTAGACCATTACAAGTACATTATCCTTTATCATACCTGTCAACTGGCCAGATTTTTGCCTTGCAGTGTGTCCCTCATTAAAAAAATTGTTTTTCTGGCAAATTGGTGAGGATAGAAGTCCAGAAAACCATAACAATTTCAGTTTCTGACTTGACCTTAAAATTCAAGCTAGTATAAAACCTGTTTTTCTTGAGTTTTTATAAGAGTAACGTTTCAAAAACTGACCCTGTTTTGGGGGTATTGTCCCCCATTATTTATGGCTTTGTCCAGCTTTGCACTAAGAGGTTGAGAGGTATGTCCTTCATGTGCAAGAAATCCATATTATGACATTTCCATGCCTCTTACCTTTTGCTGGTAAGTAAGAAGATTACGTGAGGTGCTCACCTTGATTTTGTTCTTGCAGTAGAGCCATATAATTTCCCACCCACCTGCTTTTTAGAAGTTGTACCCGTTTCCTGGGTTTACTGAACCTTCTCAGTCATGTATTTCATTTTGAAATGGTTTGTGTCGCTGGGAATATTTGATGCAAGCTTGCAAGAGCTGGAGGAAAATTGAGAGATGCAACTTGTTTTGTGTCCGTTAAAGGACAGCTTTGGTAGAAGTGCTGCAAATGGTACCTTCTTAAAGAAATTATGTAGAGGAAGTGAATGCACTTCAAGGGAAGTAACAGAGGAGAAGGGGGAGAGGAATTGGTGAATGGCAGCTATAATGCAGTTTTCATTTTGGGGAGGACGCCGAAACAAAACTTGCTTTAGGTAAACAAATGGGCAGATTCGATGGGCCCTGCATCTTTGACTGTAAACCTCTCTGTCATGATCAGAAAGTTAGTTGCTGAACTTCACTTTCCTTGCCCTGAAGAAGTGAGTGACCTTCAAGCTTATCGAACATATTGAGTGCACAATTTAGGGAAATATTGACAAATATTAAAACATGTATGTTGCTTATACTTTGATTTAAGCCTGTTTTAATAAAAATGTTTTCTTTCATTAGGGGTATGCCTGAACGGAGCATACGTGATTGGAGACGTGAAGTATTACCTCCTCGGGAGCTCCAGATGCTAGACAGACATCCTGCAGACTTTCCAGGCAGGCAGCCACCTTCTGGTTTCCAAGGGAGAGGTGACTCATTTGGAATGCAATTGGAACATATTGAGAGAGAAAGGGGGCCACCATTTGAAATGGGACCTCGGAGAGGGCCTTCTTTCGGACCTAGAAATATGCGAGGTATAGAAGATGCTTTACTTGATTTCATGGGTGGGGATGCCCATGTTAGCATTGTGAGGGGAAGACCTGGTATGGATTTAAGAGGCCGGGACATGCCTGCGCGTGACTTTGGTATGCAGAATCAACCTTTTGTGGAACAAAGAGGTTGGGATGGGCCAGCTGCTGAGTATAGAGGGAGAGATGTACAACCTCATAACTTCAGGGATTTTGGTCCACCCTCTCCTGAGTTCAGAGGCCCTGACATGACCTCCTTGGACTTCAGGGCCCGGGATGCGACTCCAGGTGGGTATAGGGGCAGGGATATTTCCCCAGGCAGTTACGGAGGTCAGGACATACCAAGTGACTTCAGGGGTAGATCTTTTCCCTCTGAATTTAGAGGTCGGGATGCTTCCTCTCAGGAATTTAGACGGTGGGAGGGCCCAAGGTCTGAGTTTAGTGGTAATGAGGCACCTTCATCTGAATACAGGGGTCGGGATGTTTCTTCTCATGACTTCAGAGATGTGACGCATGAGGCCAGGCGAAGTACACCACCTCATGAGTTTGGTGATCATGATGCTTCTCATTCAAGCAGGGCTGTGGACAAGCTTGCTTCTGAGGAAGACAAAGACTTGA
>NC_056740.1:480894611-480907111 GCF_019279795.1 Protopterus annectens
CAGGTCACAAGACAGTTCTGTACAAATCATGTAGTCATATATTCACTGTAACATCAAATAAACTAAGCTTTGGTATAGACGGTATACCCTAGAAAACAGATAAAGGTAAACAGTGCTGATGACAAGCTAGATAAAAAGCTACATTTAAGCCTCACTACAATACGAAGACTGTACACCCTAGACAGACACCCTAGGAAGAAACACAGGTCAAGGTAAACATCACGGTGATGACAGACTAGAAAAGACAGATCTACAGTCCAAGCATCTTATACAAATCATGTAGTCATTATATATTCACTGTAACCAAGTCCAAAGCCAGATGAAATATTTAAAACATTGCAGTAAAAACAGCCTTGGTATACCCTGGAAAATGCAGATCAATGTAAACATAGCTATGATGACTAGAGAAATGATAGTTCTACAATCATAGCTCTACAATCACAGCAAGAACCCTATATAACTCCGTCAGTATACAATCACTATCAAAGTGCACCCACATGAAAAATAATAAATCAAAGTGCACCCATATGAAAAATAGTTACACTAACTTATGAAAAAGTTACACTAACTGCAGTTAAACAGCCAAACAAACCCTTCCTATATATATCTGCAGACAGTATACTAGAAACTACAGATAAAGAATAAGGTAGATGTGGTGATTACAAACTAGAAATTGTTCTAGTTAATAATCACCACGTGTTGAACATCTAGATACAGTTACACACATCTTGTCACCATCAATGAATAAGATAGTGCCAGCACAGCTATTGAATTAATAAAAATTTAATATTTAAAAAATTCACTAGTAGCTGTGCTGGCAATATTTCATTCCCCTTGTCACACTAATCTTTGAAAATCTACCTTAATTCCAAAGAATTCATCCATTAAAAAAATTCCACTTACCTCCAGAAAAAGCAGCAGCAGGGCTCCTTAAACAAGCTCTCAGCCAGAAGAGAACAGGCAGCTAACAAAGGGCTAGCAAGCAGCAGGCAGGGGAACACAACACCACCCAGTCGGCCAGTCCACAGCACTTCTCCAGGGCAAGACTCCAGCAAGCCAGGCAAGCAGCAGGGCTAGGGCAATCCTTCCAGGCAGCAGCAGCAAATGAAACCAGCACACCACACCAGGCAATCCACTGAAGACATCCCGAACAACTAGTAAACAGCCGAACCAGCAAGAAATTTCAGACCTTAAGTACCGACCTTTTAGAGTAGAGACAGTAAAAGGTAAAAGTATAGCTGGAGCACTGCTTTTTGTTCCCTAATTTTCGCGGGCTTTGCGGGGATTTGACTTGCAAATTTAAGTGTTGATTGGCTGCTTGCTGCATGAGCCTCTTCTGCAGCAAGCAGCCAATCATCCGAGAGTCCAAGATGGCAATGTCTTTTTTTTTTTGTCGTACAGACGCTGCATTGGACGCTGGCACTTATTCCCGGACTCCCAGAGCGAGAACCGGAGTGCCCTATTGATTTCCGGGCACTCTGAAAAACGGAGGGGTGGCAACGCTAACTACTACTTGCTGTGACTTTGTACCCTACACAGAAAGTTTCATGTAAGGTAACTGTCTTGCCCTTTTTTTATGAGGCTAATATTAAAAATCTTATAAGATTTGTATGTTCTGTCCAAGAATCTAGCAAAACATCACATGCCCTGTTTTAGCCTACTTTAGGAGGCCTTGCATTTTATTGCCCTGTTGTAAGTACTTAAGATGTGAAAGCCTCCTTGGATCCTTTCTCTCCAGGAAAAAATATGAACAGTTTTAGTTTTTATAAATTAACTTTTGGAGTCTTGCTAGTTATAATTGAACACCTTTTTATACTTTTCTCTAAATTAAACCCATCAGAAAAACAAATGCTGTAATTAATTACCATGTACGCACTTCCGTCCTGTTAGCTTTCTCGGGTTCATCATATCTCTAAAAATAGAGAAGACAAATGCTAATGAAATGTGTGAAACCTTAACCATTTTAAAATATAAGACCCTAATACTGCAATGTACAAGTCATCCACTTCACGAAAAACTTTTTTTTTTTTTTTTTTAAAGTGGAAATACTTGATTTTTTTATGATTTGGTGTAGTTGCAGGTTAGTAAGTAGTCATTTTTCCCATTAATACTGTGAGCAAGTAAAAGTTTGTATCCTAGGCTTCCATTTGCAGGAGCAGTTTGGATTAGTGTCAGGCATAGGCTGGATTTTCCAGGATGCTGAATCCAGCTCTCAGCCCTCAATCACTGCCAGTTGCAAAGACTCTTAAAGAGCATCTCAGTGCTTCGACTTCTGCGCTGGTAAACAAGACAAAATATCAGGAAAAGAGCAGCTCAGTACTCCGACTTCTGCACTGGTAAGCTTGACAAAATATCAGGAAAAGAGCAGCTCAGTACACCGACTTCTGCACTGGTAAGCATGACAAAATATCAGGAGATAATGAAGTGGAAGGCAGATGCAAGTTCAGCTTCTCTCACTGTTGCGCCACCCCTACACAGGACACAGTTGCTTCCTCCGACCCCATGGAGACTTCACTCTAGCCCACATCACCCCCAAAAATGCTGGTAATGGGCTAATCTCTTTCACTTCAGTCATTCTCCGATCATAAAATCTCCATTTCAGTCCTGTTTTGAGACCAGCCAACAAGGATTGGTCCCAACAGCTTTGGCTCCACTTGTATGTGTGTAGGCTTTTAAATTATTGGCACCTTTTGACTTTCAGTATCCTGGATGGTATGGTGTTATCTGGCTTCCTGTACGTTGTGCAGTCAGTGTAAAGCGGTTAGTATTCAGTCTTGCATCTCTTAGTATTGCATGAGCTCACAAATATTTTTTTCTTTTATCGTATGAGTGGCTTGAACATGGTCTCCAGTGTATATAGATGCTCACTGAAATTTCTCAGTCTTTCAGCTGACTCATCTCACTGTGCATCATTACTAGTTTTTGTCCAGTTCTTTCCAGACTTGAAAGCTATAGTTTACTTTTTCATCAAAAGTTTGTATTAGGAATGCATTCTTGTATTTTCTTATTTATCTTTCCCTAAAGTTTTCAACTTTTTTTTTTAATGGCATTGCTATGACTTTTTTTCTGTCTAGGATAACAAAGGAGCTTGGGAAATTAAGCTTTAAGGAATGTTCCCTACTATTAATTTTTGGGGAGAGATTTGGATTTTATAGCCGTGTTATGGAGTATGGCCAAAGAGTATGATAGGGGTGAATGAATAGTCTAAGGTAGTGCAGCCTCAAAATGATCAAAAGTATGTTTAACAGACTTCAGAGGGTAAAATCTTAGATTTTGTTCCAGTGTAAATTTGAAACGTGATAAAGTCAGAGTAGTGATGAATGCTTTTGTAAGCGGTTAAGTGCTTGTAGTTTTCTTAGTACAGTGGGCTTTGTTGCGGGTATGTCAGAAGTAACGTTATTGAAACAGGATGTGATTTTAGTGGTAGAATACAATTAGAGCAGTTTTGAACTGTTTAAACAGTGACAGGAGTGTCTACAGTAACATTTGTTATGAGCTGCATCCAGTTCAGGTACAAGTTATAATGGGGTTTGTGCATTGATTTGATTTTTCAAAAAAAAAAAAAATTCCAGCTGCATAAGGATCCAGAACCTTCACTGACTGCAGAAAAACTGTGGTGGTTAGAATGTGCTTATTGTATGTGGCTATGAAGGGTTCCAGGTATATTTTATGTGAGCATTTTCCATTTGTTCAGGATAATGTAATTTCTTTGGACTATTTTCAGGCTTAGTCTAGAGAGTACATTGCACAAAGTCAACAGTTAATGTATTTCAGCAGAACAAATATTGAGAAGAGAGATTAACATATACTACACTGAATCCGTAATTACCCCAGATCCACCAGGAGTCTTTCAGAACAAGACGTGGTGCATTTTGTGGACCAGCTGATGTTATTCATGCTTCACTGTTGCAGTCTGGAAATCAGGCCAACTGAAGGCAACCTGCCAGCAGATTACCCAAATGTAATAAGTCTTGGGTCCTGCGTCTGTTGCGGTCTTCTCTTCCATGATGTCAGGTCGTCTGGTATAAAACATGCAGCCGACGCCATTTTCTTTAATCTTTCTTGCCGCGCGGTGCCCGAAGCAGAAGCATTTTCGCAAGTGCTGGTTGGCCGACTACTGAAAAATTGAATTTGAGTTTCAGAACCGAAGTCTTCACTAAAGTTACGTACCCCGTTGGGAAAACTTTTTTCTTGCTTTTTACTGTTGTCAGAAAAAGTTAATAATTGGATTTCCATATATACTGTATTCCTTGCCTAGGCCCTGATCACAATGTGCCTGGTTGTCAGTTTTGTGCTAGATTTAACAAACGCACTATTAAGCATCTATATATTTTTGCATCAAAGTATTTTGGAAACAGATTTAACTACCCAGAAATGTCTTCGGATAGCAATCCGACTACCGGAATACATAAAAAACGCAAGGAAAAGGACAGAGAAAGGCGGTTGAGATCCAAAACAGACCAAGCTTCTAAGCCATTTGCTGGTTTGCCGGTACTCAGTGAGGCGCTTTTGCAGCCCTTGGTACCCGCTACCTTCGTGTCGCAGGCCTCTACCGACACCCATGTAGAGTCAGGCATGCCGCCAGATAAGGTATTGGACTGCCGGATGTATCTCCCTCGGATGGGTCTGGAGCTGCTGAGCAGGCACTGGCTTCTGAGGGTGTATTCAGACCTCATCATTTGTATATCAAACAGATGACAGCTGCAAAACCCAAGACAAAAGCAACTTCTAAAACTAAATAAAAAACTGATGCATGAGCCACGTGCACAGGCCTCTGTGCCTAAAAAACAGATTATCACAATGGCTGAAGACCTTATTACCTTGATCAGGGGATGTTCATCATGCATACAGCTGCAGTCATAACCGATGGGTTCTCCTGCCGTCAGGCGGGTCCTCGGTCGGCCGAATTCCAAAGTCTAGGTCCGGCGTCGGTTGTCGTCGCTTCTTCCCTGACGTCAGTGCAACAGGGGTATAAAGGAACCAGTCTACGCCATTTTCTTCAGTCTTTCTTGCCGTGCGGTGCCCGAAGCATTAGCAGTTCGCAAGTGCCGGTCGGCCAGCTCCTGAGATTACGAAAATTTGGAATCTTCATATCAGGAATTGTCTATACCTCCCTATGAGGATTCTTATGCTGAGGAATCTATTCCTTCTGCATCTCCTCCTGAGGGATTATTCATTTGGAGACCTTGCATACTTTGAGGGAGCGAGTCAAGATTTCTCAGAATCAAAAAAGAGGCTCAGAGATTTCCTTCTCCCTCATCACAAACCTTTAGCCATCCCCCCTTTTTTAGACATTGTGGATGATGTGTTTTCAGAGTCAAGCTTGACCCCTGACTCCTTACCTTCGTCTCCCGCACAGCCTGACAGATACTGCAGGGTACCTGACTCGCGTAAATTTTTATTTAGAAACCCTGCTGCTGATCCTGAAACTATTTCACAGGGTCCAAAGCGAGGGAGTTAAGGCCTCAACAGCAAAAACTCCTACACCCTCTGACAGAGATTCAAGAGAACTAGACAGATGGGGAAAAAAGGTTTATACATCTGCAGCCTTGGCAATTGGGGCCTTAAAACTGTCAATTTCATATGATTAAGTAGCAACATGTTATGGGATTGCTGAAGCAGAAAATGATGATTTCAGAATGTGCAGAAAATAAAGAATTGCAGGAATTATTGCATGCAGCTGAGCTAGTTAGAAAGCATACTTTGCAATGTGGTTTTGATTGTTTAGAGGCCTCCTGCTGGGCCGCAGTTACTGGATGTGTGATTAGGAGGCATGCCTGGTTAAAGGAACAAAATTTACCTGATCATGTTTAAGCTACATTGCTAGATGCACCCTTACAGCATGATTCTCTGTTTGGTATTAAGGCAGAAGAGGTTCTAAAGAAAATGGAAGACGAAGCTAAGTCTATGCAAACTGTTAGAATTCTTACAAGTGCAGCCACCAAGATTCAGTAGACACTGGCCTACAAAACATTGGTCCTTTCCTGTGTCAGACAGAGCTCAAAGGGGCAAATTCAGGTGCCATAAGGGTTCCAGATACCAGGTGCAAGATTCATACAGGTCAAAGCAGTGGGGCGCTTCCACCTCCAAAAGTGGAAGAGATGGAGCCAAAAGTGGAAGAGATGGAGCGCAAACCTACAGAAAGCAATCCCAATGACTTCCCTCTGCCTACACCAAGCACTTGTCTTTTGGCAGCACCCATAGGGGGAAAATTAGCACATTTTGCTCAAAATTGGCAGTTAATAACACAGGACAAGTGGGTACTTCGTATCACAGGGATACAGGGGATACAGATTCCATTTCCACTCTGCCAATGGCAAATGGTTGGCCAGATCTGCCAAAAAATTAGTGGGCAGAGGCAAAAACAGGTTGTCTCATGGATATGGGGGCCATTCAGCATTCAGGCAGTACCAGAACAGGAAAGGACAAGGTTTTTACTCGACTGTTCTTGGTACCCAGAAAGGACAAGGCCTGGCGGCCAATACTGGATTTATTGATTTTGAACACATACCTGGGCATTCCAAAATTCAAAATGCTGACTTTGCAGCAGCTTCTGCCCATGCTGAGCAAGAATGCTTGGCTGGAGACTTTAGACCTAAAAGAGGCTTACCTGCATGTCCCAATAAGACAATCGTGCAGAAGATACTGCAGATTCAAGGCTGGCTTAATGCATTACCAATTATCTGCTGTGCCCTTTGGCTTATCTACTGCACCCAGGGTCTTTACAAAGTGCCTGGCACCAGTAATTACATTTTGCAGACAAAGTATACACATATATCCTTGGACGACAGTCTCATTCAAGCAGCGAACAAGGAACACTCATCTTCGACACTTGGTGTTTGTGAGAAGGCTTCTAACATGCCTAGGGTACACAATCAACAAAAAGAAATCACAACTGGTACCCTCTCAAAAGATAACATTCCTGGGTGCAAGCTTAGGTAAAACTGCCCAGATGGCTTACCTCACGCCAGACAAGCAAAGGCAACTGACTACTTCAAACTGATGGCAACAAAGACCCAGTCTTCTGCAAGACAAATTCTGCAGGCTCTGGGCTTCATGGCATCCTGCATCCTACTATTTCCATATACAAGACTGCATATGAGGAAACTTCAATGGTACCTAAAAAGTTTATGGAGTCTGCTTTCACACAGTTTGGAAACAATGATTCCTCTCATTCCCTGCCTGTAACAAGTTTCTATGGTGGGCAAAGGCATGTCACCAAAACATGGGACTGCCCTTCACTCTACCCCCTGCCAGCCAAACCTTAATAGACACATGAGATTATGCCTGGGGGGCCCACATGGCAGGAAGATGCATTCAGGACTTATGGGCACAAAAACAAATGCATCTGCATATCAACCAGAAAGAGATGCTAGCTGTTCAAAATGCCCTGACAGCCTTAAAGGACTTACTTCATCCAGGACAACTACTGATAAAGACTGACAACACCACAGTCATGTGGTACATAAACAAGCAGGGGGGCACACACTCCTATCCCCTTTGCAGATTAACCATGGCACTGTGGGACACAGCTTTGACCTACCATATACATCTTCAAGCTCAATTCCTGCCAGGAGAACAAAACACTCAGACAATTTAAGCAGAAACCTTATGGATCCTCACGAGTGGAAACTAAATAAATCCACAAGTCTTCAGCATGATAACAGAAATAAGGGAGCCCAGACATGCACCTATTTGCTTCTCCTCAAAATTATCAATTGAAAAGATTCTGCACAAGGACTTATCACAGACAAGCATGAAAAATGGATGCCCTATCCTTCAGTTGGAAAAACCTATTTGTCTACGCCTTTCCTCCTCTGCCTCTTCTACCAAAGGTCCTCCTAAAAGTCAGACGAGAAGCCAAATATATATTAATTTCCCCGGACTGGCCTGCCAATACTGGTACCCAGTCCTAAGGAACTTGTCTCAATACCCAACTTGGACCTTGACTCAGACCACAACTACTGTCCCAGCAAAACAATCAGATCCTGCACAATCAACTACAGACTCTGTACGACTACATGATTAGCCATGCTGCCAGGTTCAAACAGCAACTCTCAGTAAAGCTGTGATGGATGTCATTCTGGAAGCCAGAAGGCGTAGTACTAAAAAATCTTATGCTGACAAATGGAAGAGATTCTGTGCTTGGAATCAAGCAGAAGGAACTGATACAGCAGAACCAAATATTCCTCAGATATTACAGTACTTAACTGAGATGCTTGACAAAGGCCTATCTTTCTCATCAGTCAAAATCCACGCCTCTGCCACTCCGGCTCATTACAATACAGAGCCACCAATATTTTCTCATCCTTTACTAAAGCAGTATCTTAGAGGAGCCAACAATTTAAGGCCTCCTAGATCACCATTACCTGCATGGGACCTCAATTGTGTTGGAAAAGCTCACCCTGCCTCCATTTGAACCAGCTGCTACCGCTGATATAAAGGTCTTATCATGGAAAACAGCTCTGCTACTAGCACTTACTTCAGCAAGAAGAGTTTGAGCTACAGGCCCTCATGGCTGTAGAGCCCTTTATCATTTTTTACCCAGACAGGGCGTCTCTGAGGACAAATCCTACTTTTATGCCTAAGGTGGTTTCCAGTGTGGCTCTTAACCAAACAGTTCATCTGCTAACCTTTTATCTGAATCCGCAGAACAAGGGGGAGAGAATTCTGCATTCCTTGGATGTACACAGACAACTAAGATTCTACTTGAGAAGGACTAAGGCTCTAAGAAAGACTGAGCAATTACTAGTGTCATATGCTGCAGGATCAGAAGGAAAGGCCATTTCAAAGCAGACAATTTCAAAGTGGATAATCTTCTGCATCCGTTTCTGCTACTTACACCCAGGTAAACCTGTGCCCAAGGGCATTAGGTCTCATTCCACCAGAGCTGCAGCTACTTCGGCAGCCTCTCTCAGAGGAGTACCAAGCAAAGACATTCTAGAGGCTGCTACTTGGAGTTCTGTTCACACCTTTACAAAGCATTACCATTTGCCTCTCTACTCCAAGTCCAGGGCAGGCTTTGCCACTGCAGTGCTGCAGGGCCTTATAGCCGCACCTAATGCTGTTTAGCTCCAGCCTCCCAACCATAGCTTTGGGATTCTACCCAAATGTAATGACTGCAACAGTGAAACACGAAGAACATAGGACAGTTGTGTGCACTTATCGTATATGTAGATAGCCTAGTATGAACCTATGAACCTATCTGCCCAAGGGCATTTATAAGCCTAGCCCATAGTTATGTGGCTTTCGCCACCCCTTTAGTTTGAATAAAACTATGCCTATTATTTTGCTGTGCCTCTGTCAAGCAGTGACACTGAAGTAATCCCTGGGGTATATCTGCGATCTCCCATCCATTGGTCAAGATTCCTCTTGAACAAGGCCAGCGAGGTGCTCTGCCTCACATGTACCGGGATTTTGTTCCACAGCATAGGGAGTCTCTGGGTGATAAATCTGTCCCTCCAGCACGTTCTATTAATAACCATGTCAAGGTTTAAGTCTCCCGCCCTTGTGATTCTGAGGGATCTAGATTTTTTGAGGTGAAGCATATTCATCAAATCTGGGTTTGACATGGCCTTGTATGTCAGGCACAGGTCACCTCTGAGCAAGCGGTATGAGACTGAATAGAGCTGGAGTTCTTTCAGTCGGGCAGCATAAGACATATTTTTGAGACCCTTTATCCTTTTGGTGAGGAACTTTTGGGGCCTTTCCAGCTGCTGCAGGTGTCGGGTCAGATACATTACGAATGGGGCATTGTACTCAATCATAGGTCTAATGAGTGATGAGTACAGGGGGACGATGACCTCCCTTGATCTAGATGTGAATCCCTTCATGATTAGGTGGGCGATATAGAAGGTTTTCCTAACTACTTTAGCAACATGAGTGTCAAACGAAAGGCTACTGTCAACCTGGGTCCCCAGATCCCTGATGACTTCTTCTGTGCTCAGTGGATTGCCACCTATATGGTAGCTAGGGGTAACCTTGTTTTTCCTGAAGGGTATGACTATGCATTTCTTGGCGTTTAACTTTAGGCCATGGCTCTGGCACCAGTTATCCGTTTCTGTGAGGCCCTTCTGAAGGATATCTGTGTCAGATGTGTTTTCGACTATGGCGCCCAGTTTGCAGTCATCTGCAAACTTTGTCAGCCATAACCCTCCTGTGCTTGTACTTCAGAAAAGTAGATGCAGAACAAGAGTGGACCCAGGACTGAGCCCTTTGGGACACCACTTGTGACAGGCTTTGAGTCTGACATGGCTCCAGCAACTCTGACCCTGTGGGTTCTGTCACTTAGCCAGTTTGCAACCCATCTTGTGATGTATGGGTTTACATTCAAGCTGATGAGTTTTTCGATGATACCTGAGTGGGGTATTGTGTCGAAGGCCTTTGCCAGGTCGAGGTAGGCTGTATGGACTGCCTTTCCCTCATCAATGGCCTTGGTGACTGTCTCGAAAAAGTCAACCAAGTTTAAAAGGCATGATCTGCCTTTGACAAAGCCAAACTGGGTTGGATCCAAAGTCTGCAAGTTCCCTATGTCTTTATTTATGAGTTCCATTATGATCCTCTCCATGGCTTTGCAGATAAGGCTTGTCAAGCTAATGGGATGGTAATTTCCAGGGTCGGTGGAGGCACCGCCCTTGTGAAGTGGGACCACAGTGTCGCCGCGGCGCCACTCCTTGGGTACGTATCCTGAGGTGAGGCTAAGATTAAACAGCTGTCCTAACTGTGGGTTTAATTCCTCATTGAGTTCGTGGAGCACACAGCCGGGGACACCATGGATGCTGTGTTTTTAGCCTTGGAGAGAGCAGTTCTCACCTGGGCGTTGGAGATGTTTGGGGGGGGCTACAATCCTCTGGTATAGATCTCTCCTTTTGGGGGGGAGAAGTTTGCACTGAACCTGTCAGCCAGTATGTTGGCAATGTGTGTAGGTTCAGTAATCTTCACATCATTTTGAACTAATTCTGAGCATATCTGGGAGTTTCCTCCTAGGTTTCTAACATAGCTAAAGAAGGCCTTATGATTGTCTTTTGAGTCCTTGGCGATTTTTCTCTCAAAATTTGCCTTGGATGATTTTGAGAGCTCTTAATGATCAAAGGTGTCTTACCTTTCAAGGATTTTGCTCTATCTTGTAGTAGCTTCCTCCTTTTGTTGTAGAGTTTGTTTATGGCTGGGGTCCACCAGACTGGACGCTTGCCTTTGGTACAAAGAGTCTTCGTTTTGTTTGGGATTGCCTGATCCATGCAGTCCTGTAGGTGCTGGTAGAAGGCATTTGTAAGTGATTCAGCGGTTTGAGTAATGTTTACCACTGGCTCAGGGGCCTTAAAGGAGACCACACTAGTTTTTAGAAGTGTGAAGTCGGCTTTTGAGAAGTTTTTCACTGTGGTCTTTTTTATTTCAGGTGGGGGCGGGATGAGGACCTCCAGCGAGATTAGTTTATGATCTGATCTCACCAGTGAGGGGTATACTTCAGGTGTTGAACATTGTGATCCCATGTTCGTGATGAGATCAAGTATGTTTTCTCCTCTTGTGGGGATGGTGACTAGTTGTTCCATGGCATTTGAGTTTATGAACTCCAGGAACCTTTGGGCTAGATTGTTTGAGCTTGAGTAGTGTTCCCAGTCTGTTAGGGTAGTTGAAGTCACCTAGTATGATGGTGTTTGGAGATACATTTATCCCCTCCAATGTTTTTTAGGAAGGCCATGTGAGGGTCCTGAGTTTGAGAGGGTGGCCTGTAACATGCTACAAATTGCAGAGCAGTCTTGCCTATGGTTAATTGCACCTGGATGGTCTCCGATGCATCGTGCGTTGCCACCAACCTTGAGGTGTGGGTGTCCTTTATGAATATGGACACCCCCCCTCCTTTCTTCGTGTTGTCCGGATTTTGGGGCCGGAATGCATGATATGAGGTGAAACCTGATAGTGCTGGTGTGCTCTCAGGAGCCTTGAACCAGGTTTCTGTCACAGCACAAACATCGATGTTCTCCATACTGAGAAGGGCCTCGAGTGCGTGCATCTTGAGATTGAGACTTCTGGCATTGAGCAGCATTACCCTTAGTTTTTTTCCTTTTTTGTGTTCTAGGGTGGTAGGTTTAGAGTTTGAGCCTTGCCTAAAAAAGGCACTATGGGGGTGGCAAGAGTCTTTGCCAATATCCGGAAGCCTAGGGGTGACAGGTGCAAGCCGTCCCTTGCGAAGCAGCGTGGCTTGTCCAGCATGTCATCCCAGGCAGACAGACATTGGATCCCCTTTGAATGACACCAGAATTTAAGCCAATTATTAAAGCTGATCATCTTAGCACTGTATTGTGGCATCATTCTAGGTGAAGGTAGGATACTGCTCAAGGTCAGGGTCATACCTGCTTGGGCTACATAATCAGAGAGCTCCTCAATGTCTCTTTTCATGTAGTCCAAGGAGGTACGTCTCGGGTCGTTGACACCAGCGTGGACAATGACTGAGTCGTACTTGTACCTGCTGTTGAGAGACCTAAGTGCGTGCGTTGTGGCGG
>NC_056740.1:480917111-480989611 GCF_019279795.1 Protopterus annectens
CAGGGGACTGTAGATCCATTTTGGATCTCAGCAGTTTAAACAAGTCTGTTACCCAAACCAAATTCTGGATGGTCACGGTTCAGTCCATCCTTCCTTTTTTAAGAGAAGGTGATTGGATGTGATCTATCTCCGGGACGCGTATTACCACATCAAGATGGACAAACGCTCTGAGTCTGCTTGCTTCCAGCTAGGAGCCAGTCATTACAAATTCTGTGCCCTGCTGTTCTGTCTCTCTACAGGCCCCCAGAGTGTTCATGAAATGCATGACAGTGGTAACAGCTCACTTGAGACTAAAAGGATTCCAATTGTTTCCATAGCTAAATGACTGTCTCCTTACTGCCCCCACAGAGCATCTCCTGGTAACCGCGTTGCACTATACTTTCTGGCAAAATTGTTGGGAATAACGATACATTGGGAGAAATCAAACCTAATCCCTACACAACATAGTTCATTGGAGTGGTGTTCAATACTCAGTCCTGTCTGGTATCACTCCCAGTTCACAGACTCCATTGACTGAGGCTTCAACTCGGGTGATTCTATCTCAAACAATTTCTACAAGCGAAGTTATTCAGGCCCTAGGTTCTGTGGCTGCATCCGTTCCAATAGTGCCTCTAGCAAAGCTGCATATGCGGATTCTGCAATGGCTTCTTCTCTGTCACTGATTCCCAAACTGTCATCCCCTCAATTTACCAGATTTGAATAACCAACTCCTGCAAACAGAACCTGCTTTGGTGGATGAGGCCAGACGTAGGTCTTTGGAGTTGCCCATTTCAGCCCCCTCAGCCCACAGCCATTGTGACCACAGATGCTTCCCTGATTGGATGGAAGAGGCATTTCCAGGAAAAGACTCTTCAAGTCATGTTGTCCACCTCAGAGGCCCACCTGCATATCAGTGTTCTGGAACGGAGAGCTGTGCTGTTAGCATTGCAGGCCTTCTATTCGGCTCTCCCTTCTGGGACAATTACAGTTGAATCAGACAATGTCAGTGGTCTGGTACATCAACAAGCAATGAGGAACCAAGTCCTACCCCTTGTGTCGAGAAACCATGAGAATTTGGCAGTGGGGGATGGCTTCCAACCACTTTCTGATAGCAATGTATATTCCAGGGAGCTCCAGCGTGACTGCAGACAAACCGAGTAGATGCATCCTCATACCCCAAGGTGGCATCTGTGATCTTCAGCCACTGGGGTCAGCCTTGCTACGATCTTTTTGCTTCCCCATCAAACACCAAGTGCATCAGCTGTTTCGCCCTACTTCCTCCAGAGGGGGAGTCACCGAGGGATGCCATGATCCACGATTGGCCGACGGACTTCTTTACGCTTATCCTTCCATCCCTCTGATCTCTCAGTTTCTAAAGAAAAAGATGCAAGGTGATCCTCATAGCCACATTCAGGCCTCGACAAGTTTGGTTCCTCTTTCTTTGGCCTCACCTAGTATACCCACAGTGGATTTTGGACCCTCTACCAGATTTCATTGCTCACCCAAGTCTGTCCAGTCTCAAGCTGACAGCTTGGTTTCTCCACTTCCATTAGTCACCAGATATGCTAGTCTCCCCTCGCCTGTTGGACATTATTCTGGCCTCTCACAAACAATCCACCTTAAGACTATATCAGGATAAATGGAAAAGGTTCTCCATCTGGTCCAAGGATAACATGCTGGACCTGTATTTGGCTCCAGTTACTGCAGTGCTTCAATACGTGGCTACGTTTTTTGATAATGGAGCTTCTGACTCTATGGTACGAGTGCATCTATTGGCAATTTCCATTTTCCACAATGGTATAGAGGCACCCCTCATCGCTTTATGCCTTTGCAAGGCTTTCCTCAAGGGGATCTCTCATCTCAGGCCTCCTGTCAGACAGCCTGTGGTATCATGGAACCTCATTCTAGTCCTTGACTCAACCCTTTGAGCCTGCTGTGAAGTGTGACCTAAAGTTTTTGTTTTGGAAATCTTTGTTCCTGGTCGCCATTACCTCTGTCAGAAGTTTCTGATTTGCAGGCATTGTGTATTGAGGCCCTGTCTGGTCTTTCATAAAGACAGTGTCACTTTGGACGAACTAATCCTTTCTTCCCAAATTTTTCTTAATTCTCTGTTAACCAGACCATTGATCTACCAGTGTTTTTTTCCAAATTTTGCCAATAGAGGAGAATATTGCCTTCACTCAGACCTACACAGACAATTGAGGTTTTACCTAGATAGGACCAAATCTGTCCATAAATCTGAACAGCTTTTCAGTTCCTTTTCTGCACCCAAAACAGGAGAGGCAGTTTCCAAGGTTACATTATCAAGATGGCTAAATGACTGCATTTCATTTATTCCCTCCATAATGAACCCATGCCAAAATTTAAAGCTCACTCCACTAGCTCTATGGCAACATCTATAGCATTCCATTCCAGGGCTTCCATGGATGACATCTGCGCAGCAGCTACTTGGTCCAAGTCTCATAACTTTATCAATCATTACAAATTGGACCTGCTCTCCAGAGGGAGAGCTGCTTTCGGCTCAGTGGTACTCAGGAATGTTCTTCCGTAAGGGCCACCCATGGACCTCAAGGTAGCTTGGGATTCTGTCCCATCAGTGATGAATGGAAAAAAGATTAATAACATCAGATAAAGAAAGTTGTCTTACCATAACGTTCCGTCTGTTAGTCTTTCATCACTTCCCACTCTCCTTCCCCCTCCAGAGGCTGCTGGAGGATGCTTTGGGTCTAAGTGGTGCCCAAGGATACTTTCCCAGAAGTGGCCTCTGGTTTACTTCCTTTCTTAGCTAACTCGATCTGAGGTAACCGGGAGAAGGGTATTCTGGGTAGAGACTTTGCTAGAGTTTTTTTTGGCTGGCGCAAGCTTGGTAATGCGCAGATTCGAGGGCTCTGAACCAACCCCATCAGTGATGGATGAAAGAAGATGAACAACACAGATTGAACGTTATGGTAAGACATAACTCTCTTATTTTGGGCAAGTTTGCTTGTTATAACAGGTATATCTGATATTGTTAATCCTCGTTCATTCCTTACGTATGGGTATCTGTTCCGACCTCTGAACCGAGCCGACCATCTTCCAAGCTCGCGTCCGCTACAAACTCTCGAGCTAAACTCTTACCCAGAATTCCCCTTTTCCTGTTATCTCAGATTTCGTTTGCCGCATCGCCATTTGGTCCTGTCAAGCTGCTTCTCTTGAGCCAAGTAGATATTTGTTGTCACACTAGTCTAATATAACCTTTTCTGTTAGAAAAGTTTCTAATTTGTTGTCTCTTACCCTATCGCATTTAGCAACTATATCTTCTTGAGTTTCCTTCTCTTTACTCTGCACCCTTTACCGCGAGGTATTTTCTCCCTTACCATCGTTGGTAAACCCTTCTTTTCTTCATTACCTTCGGGTATTATTTTGTACCCTTGCTGGTACCCTTTCTTCTGTCTCCTTTTCTATCCTGGCAGATAAAAAAAGTTAGTCCAGGATTTAAAAGGTGTTCAGGTTGTGGACACAAATTACCTACATCAGACGCACACTGTGTGTTTATTGCTTGGGTGCGTCTCATTTATCTGTTGACCCGCCCTGTGGTATTTGTAAAAAATTTTTCCAGTAGAACTTTGAGAGAAAAAATTTGCTTCGGTACCGGCAACCACTTTGGCACCGATCCTTTTGTCTGTGCAGACCGTGACCTCGGCACCAATGATTTTCTCTGTGCAGGCACCCTTACTCCAGTCTCTCTGCGCCGTTCAGTGCGGACTGGTGAAATGGGCACTGAGCTTGTCTCTCCTCTGAACAGACCTGTTTCTCAGCTGTCTCTGACGTCCACTAGAAGCCTTTCTGAACACGACGTGTTGCATCTTGTGGATCAAGTGCTTCTGGCCAGAGGTATCTCACCCCCCCAGGGACTTCACCTTTCTTGGAAGGTGATTGCCCATCACCAAAGACCCCTTCTTATTCTCCTCCTTCATTGTCTTTGAAGTGCATTGATATGACAGTCTTCCCCATCTACGGTTCCCTTTCTGGACCTCACTAAGGAACCGCAGTTGCCTTCGTGGCAGGGGAGTTTTGCTACGACCCAGGATGATAGTTGTGACGCGCGTCATTTATTTCACAGCCATCCGGGGACTCCGGGTCGGCAGGCTGAGCCCCTTAGGGGAGGGGTGACCCCTGTCCTGGGCACTAGGTGGACCAGCCTTCTAATTGATGGAGAAGGCTGTAGCTTCTGCTGGCAATACTGTGCTGTGTATCTCCCCGCCCCCCCTCTGGACTGCTGTGTTCACAAGTCACACCTAGCGGTCACTGGGCGCATGGGCCTCGGGACATATTCCCACAGGAAACCCCCTTTCCGTTGTCTTCCCCAGCTTCCCCCTCTGAGGAAGTTCACTGGAAAAGTTTGTGCAAGACGAAGCACTTTGACTCCACAGAGGAGTCTCTCACTGAAGACAGACTTTGATGGGGAAGGATCCCCTCTGTCACCCTCTGAGGTATCCTTTGGTGATATCCTCGAAATCCTTAAACGGAGGTGACTGACAGCCCTCTAATCCAATCTCTGAGGAGTCTGTGTTCCTGCAGGCCTTTCGCGCCCGGCTCCCTGCCTCCTGGGTTTACTCCACTTGCCGATGAACTTGTCCGGCTCATCGTACAGCGTGTGTGGGCTCCTGACACTGTCGAGGCTATTCACCGAAGGCCAGATAAGATTGTCGTCTTCTGCTACTGATCTCCATTGGTCTAAAGGTCTTCCTGTGGATGCTCTGGTGGTGTCTGCTGCAACCAAAAAGGATCTGGCAGAAGAAGAAAGCCAGACTGTCCATCCGCCTAAGAGTCCCGGGCCCTGGACAAGATAGGGAAGCGCACCTTTACCAGGCTTCAAAGGGATTTAATTTCTGAACTCTCTGAAACCTTGGCTGGTAATGTGTCTGAGGTTCGTGACAAAGTGGCGCCTCTGCTGGCCACCATTGAGTCAGTATCAAACTCCTCCATGCGACTGATATCTCGTACATCATAAGGAGCAGCCGGCTCAGCTGTGGTCTGAAGACGACAAGCCTGGATGCGCTTGTGCAATTTCGCGGAACCCTTTAAGGCTTCCTTTCTTAACGCTCCCATTGAATCCTCCTTGTTTGGACCCAAAGTTAAAAGCACACTGGCCAGATGTGAACAGGACGGTAAGACCCTTTCTGCCGTAGGCTTCCGTTATTCTTCCCCTCAATGTGCTTTTTCCCCAAAACCAAAAGAGTAGGAAGATATGGTTCAAAAAGTCTCTGGGTCCTTTCCGTGAGACACAGGTGAGTTCTCCCCTAGAGGCACAGGGGGAAACTCACAGGGAAGGCTCCTTTCGGGGCAGAGGGGGACCGCGTAACCAGGGTTCCAGGGATTCTTTCCCTGGTCAATCCTACCAGCGCTCCTGATAGAACGGCCCAACTCCTTTCCTCTGGAGGTGGTTGGGGGACATTTCTCCTTGTACCCTTCTGCCTGGCTAACCATCACCACCGATTTCTTGGGTACAAAAGATTATAACCAGAGGTCATCATATCCCCTTCAATCTTTGTCCCGTCCCTTCAAAAAATCTTCCCGACATTCCACCAAGTCAAAGGGAAGAAGCAGCACTAGAGATAGAAAAGCTAAGAAGGAGTCCTCCAAATAGTCCGTCCAGACCAGATAGGGTCCGGATTCTACTCTACTATTTTTGGTGCCAAAGAAAACCGGGGACTGGAGACCAATTTTGGATCTCAGTGTATTGAACAAGTTTGTAAGAGTACAAAATTTCTGGATGGTCACAATACGGTCTATCCTCCCGCTTTTGGAAAAAGACTATTGGATGTTCTCGATAGATCTTAAAGATGCGTACTACCACATAAAAGTGGACAGGCCATCAAGAAGATTTCTGAGCTTCCATGTGAGTGCCAATCGCTACCAGTTCAGAGTACTGCCCTTCGGGCTCTACAGCCCCCAGAGTGTACACAAAGTGCATGGCAGTAGTCAGCTCACTTGCGACTACAAAGATTCCAGGTGTTTCCATACCTACAGGACTGGCTCATCTCCTCTCCCACCAGACATCTATTGGAAGAAGCCCTGGCATACTCTCTCATTACACAAAGGCTAGGCATAACCATAAACTGGCAAAAATCCAATCTCACCCCATCTCAGCCCACAGAATTTATAGGTATCATCTTAGATACAAAGAATTGCAGAGCATCCATTCCAGAGCACAGAATTCTACGGATAAAGCAACAACTGATCCCAATCCTTTCAAGGGAGAAATCCACAGCTCACTCTGTCCTACAGCTGTTGGATTCCATGGCCGCCTCCATCACCATTGTCCCCCTGGCCAGGTTTCATACGAGGCTTCTACAGTGGCTACTGCTCACCCAATGGTATCCTTTTCAGCATCCTGTTTCAGCCAAGATTCGAGTAACCCACAGGTGCAAACAGGATTTAAATTGGTGGATCACCCACAACCCATCACAATGGTCTCGCCCCTTCTCCCCCCCAGCAGCCCAAGGCTACAGTGACCATGGACACCTCCCTGGTGGGGAGGGGCTATGTCAGGGATAGACTGTCCAAGGCTCTTGGTCCGAATTGGAGGCCCAACTGCATATAAATGTTCTACAGCTGAGGGTGGTGCTTCTGGCGTTGCAAGCATTCCATCCCCTGCTGCCGTCTGAGACTATTGCGATACAATCAGACAACATGGCGGTGGTCTGGTACATCAACAAACAAGGTGGAACCAAATCTTACCCCAATGGCAATGGGCGATGGCTACCAACCGTTTTCTTCTAGCAGCACACATTCCTGGGAGTTCCAACGTGATACTCAACAGGTGCATTCTACAACCTCACGAGTGGTCCCTGAATCCCTTGATAGCAGCGGAGATCTTCCACCGCTGGGGCCGTCCTTGCTGCGACCTCTTTGCATCCCTGACCAACTACAAATGCAGCAACTACTTCGCCCTGATTCCCCCTCCGGGACCGTCACCTAGGGACGCTCTATTCCACGATTGGCCCTCTGGTCTTCTTTATGCATTCCCACCTATCCCCCTCATCCCCCAGTTTCTGAAGAAAGCCCATCGGTTGAAAAGCAAGGTGATCCTCATAGCACTATATTGACCTTGTCAGATTTGGTTCCCCTGCTAGATCAACCATGGATTTCTCCATCCAACCCCAGAGTTGATCTCATCCGCAGAACCTGATTCATCCCAACTTGGACATCCTGAAGCTCACAGCTTGGCTCCTCCAATTCCCTTGATTGCCAGGCAGATGATCTTTCTTTACCAGTATGGGACATTCTTATTGCATCTCATAAGTCTTCCATTAGAATTACTTATCTGAGCAAGTGGAAAAGATTTACTTGGCTGAAAGAAAAACGAGTAGATCCCTTCTCAGCACCGGTGTTGATACTAGAGTATCTGGCCGACCTATTTCAGTCAGGTCCATCGGCCTCTACCATTAGAGTTCATTTGGCTGCAATATCTAATTTCCATGAGGGTGTCCAAGACTCCTCTTATGTCACACAAATTATGCAAGACCTTCATAAAAGGTGTGAATCATTTGAAGCCCCCTTTTAGAGAATCTGTTCAACCATGGGACCTGTCATTAGTTCTACAAGCTCTGACAATGCCACCCTTTGAACCAGCTTCTTCTTGCGACCTCAAATAGTTGTCATTGAAAACATTGTTTTTGGTAGTTATTACTTCTGCCAGACGTATCTCTGAGCTTCAAGCCTTATGCATCAAGAGTCCATACTTGATTTTTCATAGAGAGAGTGTCTTTGAGAACTAATCCATCCTTTCTGCTAAAAGTGATCTCTGAGATGTCCATTAATCAAACCGTTGAATTGCCAGTTTTCTTTCCCAGTCATTCAAACAGAGGCGAGTATTGCCTACATACCCTAGATATTCACAGGCAAATTCGTTTCTACTTGAACAGGACTAGGTCCTCTTGTAAATCTGACCAGTTATTTTTGGCCTTTTCTGGACCCAGATTAGGATCTGCTGTTGCTAAGGTCACATTGGCTAGATGGTTGAAAGACACTGCGACCTTTATTTATACACAATGTAATATCCCATTGCCTACTACCATAAAGGCTCATTTGACAAGGTCAGTGGCAACTTATGCTGCCTTCATGCCAGAGTGTCTTTACATGACGTCTGTGCAGCTGCAACTTGGGCTATGCCTCATACCTTCATCAAGCATTACAAATTGGATTTGGCCTCCAGGGGAAGAGCATCTTTTGATTCTATGGTGCTCAGGAATGTCCTTCCATGAGAGCCTCCCAGGAATAGAGGTAGCTGGGGACTCTGTCCCATGCGGAAGGAATGAATGAGGATTAACAATATCAGATAGCTATGTCTCACCATAACATTCCATCTGTATTGTTGGTCCTCGTTCAGTCATTACGACCCTCCTTCCTTCCCCCTCCTGTGGCTTCTAGTGGATCTCGCCATCTGGTTCTTTTAGCTCATTTGACCAGAGGTAGCCTATACCTTCTTTTGACTTTCAAAACTCGATTTGAGGTAACAGGGAGAGGGGAGTTCTGGGTAAGAGTTTAGCTCAAGAGTTTGTAGCTGATGCGAGCTTGAAAGGTGGCCGGCTCGGTTCCGAGGTCGGAACCGTTACCCATACGTAATGACTGAACGAGGATCAACAATACAGATGGAACGTTATGGTAAGACGTAACTTAATTTTATTTTGGGTAACTTTGCAGCAGATTCAGCCTTTAGGTCTCATCACTGCCAGGCCATTCAGCAATTATCTTTGCTAGAACTACCCAACCTGCTCACACGTGACTAGCGTACTATGACCCAGCAAATATTTTACTAACCTGATAAAACCCCAGCTGTACAAGGCCTATTAAATCGGTACTTAAAATGCGTACAAAGATCCAGTAATAAATCAGTAATGGAAGTTTACCAGAAATAAAAATAGCTCTGTTGACTTCCGAAACTCCAACTACCTTGCAGAACTCTGGAATGCCATACCCTTTAACACAAGAACTATAGCCAACGAAGCCAACTTCAGAAACCTTCTCAAATCCCATTTAGCTGCTCATGGATATACACCTCTTCTGACCCCGGGCTAAACTATTTGCATATGTACAGAATTTCTTGCAACACGCGTGTCCTACACAGAATGGAATACCTAAAATGTTGTTCACATAAGCCTATCACTAACACCTGTGTCTAATAGTATAATATACTACAGTGAAAAAGACGCTGTTATCTCACTACATTTCACTGCCCATCAGTTCAAATCCTGTTTGTGTATCAAACTTTGTGGCTAGCACTTAAAGTACAGAGGAATCCCTATAGGCTGTTAAATATCAGATGATAAAGCAGTGATAACACCCCCTCTATAGCAAAATAATTGCAGAGAGAGACACAGTACACTGTTCAGAAACACACAATTAGGAAACAGAAAAAAATGAAAATACAGTGCTTTTAAAACTGCTCTTAAATATCAGATAACAAAGAAGTGATGCCAACACTCTCTCTATAGCAAAATAATTGCATTTCCCATTCTGGTATTATAGACAAGCTCACCAGCTTGAACATAAACTCCTACGTCACAAGATGGGTTGCCAACTGGCTCACTGACAGAACCCACATGGTGAGAGTTGCGGGAGCTAGGTCCGTCTCTAAACCGGTTGCAAGTGATGTTCCCCAGGGCTCAGTCCTGGGACCCCTCCTGTTCGGCATATACTTCTCAGAGCTACAGGCAAGCACAGGAGGACTATGGCTGACTCAAGTTCGTAGGCGACTGCAAACTAGGGGCTATAATTGACTCTACGACTGACATCCTCCAAAAGGGCCTCACTGAGACGGATACCTGGTGTCAAAATCATGGCCTCAAGCTAAATGCCAAAAAGTGCATAGACATCCCCTTTGGAAAAAACAAGTACCCACAAGCTACCACATAGGTGGTAGTCCCCTAAATACAGAAGACATAATAAGGGATCCGGGGACCCAAGTAGATAGTAATCTCACTTTTTTGATAATCACATTGCCAAAGTGGTTAGAAAATCCTTCTACGTGGCCCACCTAATCACAAAAGGGTTTGCATCCAGATCAAAAGAGGTCATTGTGCCCCTCTACTCATCAGACCCATCTTATAGTGCAGTGCCCCATTTGGGATGTACCTTACAAGACATCTGCAACAGCTGGAAAGACCACACAAGTACCTTACCAAGAGGATCAATGGTCTCAAACAGATGCCCTATGCAGCTCAACTGAAGAAACTCCAGCTGTACTTGGTTGCATACCGCCTACTCAGAGGTGATCTCTGCCTGACATACAAGGCCATGTCCAACCCAGAATTGATGGATATGCTCCACCTAAAGAAAACCTTATCCCCTCAAGCCACACGCTGTAGGAATCTAAAACTCACCACAACAATTAATAGGAGATGCTGGAGGGATAGATTCCTGTCCCAGAGACTTCCCATGCTTTGGAACAAGATCCCAGTCTACATTAGGCAGAGCTCCTCGCTAACGCTCTTCAAAAGAAACCTTGACGAGTGGATGGGAAGCTAAGTTTACCTCTGGGATCACTTCACTGGCTCTGCTGGACAGAGGTGAAAGCCAACACATTCTGGCTAGGCTTATAAATCCCTTCGGGCAGATAGCCTAGTACCCACCTATGAACAACCTTGTAATTTAGCAAGTGAAACACTTCTCATGTTGGCTTACCTCACTTGAAAACTAAGCTATGCTACTCAAAATTAACATATGCGGGTCTGACTCAGTTTTTGTTTGTTCTGTTTATTCTTTCCCAATTGATACTGCTGTTATCTCAGTGTTATCACTGCCACTTGTGTATTTGAATGTACGAGTCCACTGGATGATCTATATGTTAGTATATGTAACTACCACTAACTGTAACCACTGCAGATTATGCATGGCAACAGTTTTATAACGTATATGTTGTACACCTGCATTCTTATTTTTATAATCCTGTACTGTTAGTAATGGAGCTTTTTATTTCCCTGGGTCGCTGCTGAAAACTGGCAGCGTGCCCAGTCAGACTTTCCCAATAATTGTAAAATAAAATAATTGTATAGGAACTGTGCAGTGTATAATTTTACCAAGGTGGATATAAAAAAGGCTAGGAGTGGAGGTTGAAGGAGGTAGTTTGTGGGAGTTGGGAAGAGGCAGCACAAGCAATTTGTCTGGGAACTTCTTAGACCATAAAGCAGATAAACTGTGTACGAGCAGCAAGAATATGCTTTGTAATGAACGTAACTGGATCATTCCATAGTCCCTTTGACAAAGTTCGCATTGTACCAAGTGATTCTGAGAATGCAGATGCTTCGTTACTGGATTATAATATATTACACAGAAAAAGAATGGTGCTGGGAGGTCTAAAGATGCAGCCATATTACTTGTACTCCTCAACATTCACCTTAACCTCCTCTAAACACTACACAGCTGTCTTATTCAACATCTTTCTCCTCATATTTACTTTCTACCTCTCTTCTAAAACTGTCGTTTCACACAAACCATCTACCTCCCCCTCTGTCCACCCCACTTTCACACTCTCCCCAGCTTGTACTGCAATCTGTTCTAGTCTGTATGGAACGGATATCCTACCAAAAAAAAAAAAAAAAAACCTTGCTCTCCACACAACATAGCCCTCCTTGCTTACCATGTCCACAAATACTTCAACACAAAAACAAAGCTCCTCCCTAGCAATTTCCATATTTTCTGTAACCTAGTCCTTTGTGGTGATATACTAACCCAGGCCTTTCTCCCCCTTCTCCTAATTCCCCCAACTCCCCAAAATGCCTAACCTTCACCACTGTTGATCTCCAGAGCATTAGAAACAAAATTCCCCAACTGCATGCGTGGCTAAATCAACATAAACCAGATTTTACCGCCATCACTGAAACGTGGCTAAAATCATATATCAAAGATTCTGAATTTCTACCCCCAAACTACTCCTGCCTCAGAGCCGACAGACTCCACAAAAAAAGGCAGAGGGTGTCCCGTTTCTATTCCGAAGCACCTTCAGTTATTCCATATTCTAAGCCAATCCCCCCCCCTTTCCACTGCAGCACTACTAGTTAACTTTCTGAAACTTAACAGCAAAAGCCTTTGCATCATAGTCGTACACATCCGCGCCCCCCCCCCCCCCCCAGACAATTTTTATTTTAGAAGAAATTCTTGCCTGGACAAGCAGCAGCATAAAAAAATGAAGCTATCATTCTAAGTGACGTTTATATCAACTGGGTAGACATCTCCAATAAAAACCCTTGTACAAATGTCAACTTTCATGTTTATTCTCAACTAATCTCTGATACTACCAGACCTGACAATAACCGAAACAAAGGCTCAATCTTGGATTTGGATCTTTGTTTCCGATCCTGACAAAATTTCTTCCTTCGGCACTCTCCCTGACAGTATTAGCGACCACTCTCCAGCATTTATAACATGTGCGCCCACCTCTCTACCTAACATTCACCTATATAGATGTACCAGAGATGTATCCAACTTCTCCTAAAATACCTTCAGTGATATCTTGCAGAAAACCAACTGGAGCCCATTGACTTTTCCACTTAATGAAGCTGTAGAATTCTTTAATTCTACATTTCTCAGGACTCAAAATAGTTTTGCCCCTCTCAGACTAGTCTCAAAGCAAAACATGCTTGCTGGCTTGCAAAGTCTGCAAAGCAAGTCATGCCCTTTAGGGACAAAGCCTGTCAAGCCTGGCAAAAAAAAATCCTTCCAACCTCATACAGTGCAAACAACTTTGTAATCAGACCAAAAGTTTAGTTGTCAAAAACAAAAAAGAATACACCCAAGCTATTCAAGACCAGAATAAACTAAATCCCAAGAAGTTCTGGGGAGCAATAAACTCCTTACTCCACCCAGGAACTAACATTACCCCATGCCCAAACCCAGAAAAAACTCACTCTGAACTAGCCTCATTCTTATTTCACAGCTTCACCAAACTTACTACCTTCCCACCCATCAACCCAGACCCGCTAGGAACACCATCAGCACATAACCCTTCAAATCCCCTACCCATCTTCTCAGTCACCCATTCTCACATCCACCATTAAAAAACTTCTTCATAAACTAAAACCATGTACAAACACCCCAGATAATTTAACTGCAGAATTCCTACGACTAGCAGGCCCCTCCATTGCATATCTTAATCAGCATCCTTCTTAATAGGTCCGTTCAAGAATCTTGTGGAAGAATGCATTTGTCATCCCTGTTCATAAGTGGCAGCAACTCCGACACCTCAAACTTCCGTCCTATCGCCATTCTTTCCCCATCTCTAAAATATTAGAGAAGTGTATCCATACACAGCTTGTCGCGTAGTAAAACACCAAATGCTTCCCCCCACTCAACATGGCTTCAGGCCTGGACATAGCACCAACACTGCCCTCATTTCCTTCTTAGACACACTGTTTGTGATGCTGGCTCCTTTGTTTCTGCACTCTTTCTTTATTTATCGAAGGCATTTGACACCATTTCTCACTCCCTACTGCTTACTAAACTTTCTAAACTCACCCAATCTCCCCCACCCTACATTGGTTTATCAACTGTCTCGGCAATCTGCCAGATGACAGCACTCTTCCTTCCCTTTCATTACTACTAACAGGTGTTCCCCAAGGTTCAGTTCTGTGTTCCCTCCTTTTCACTATATTTATCAATAACTTTCATAATACTTTACCCACAGTACTGTCATCCAGTGTGCAGATGATTCAGTAATCTGCTTCTCAAAACCTGTCACTGAATTACAGCTTCTTACCCAAGAAACATTTACCTCTACTGAGCACTGGATGTCCCAGAACCACCTTGCCCTTAACCCTAACGAAACAAAACTCTTAATTTACCCCCACAAAATCTAGTCCTTTAGACAAGTCTCTATTTACTGTTTGTTCCCACAACAACACTATATCATTTAAATTTATCCCTAGTTACCAAATTGCTAGGGGTCATCATTGATGACAAATTAACTTTTGACCTTCACATCCACAGCAACATTAAAAGAAAATCCCATCAAAAGCTGGCTGCCCTATATAGGCACAACTAGTTCCTCAGTCTCTCTGCTAAAAAGGCCTTGGCCTCAACCTTCCTACTTCCAACTCTTTCTATACCGTGCCCCCATCCTCACCAACCTACAATCATCCTTAAAAATAAGCTTTACTCTTGCTACAACTAAGTCGCTAAATTTGCTACAAACACAAAATAGTCTACCCACCACTGCTCCTCTCTGCATCAACTAAATTGGCTAGAATACCCCCACCATCTTACTTGTCTACATTTAACTACAGCCCACAAGATCATCCAACCTGAAAGCTGCCCTTCTCTCTCATCCATACTGACCATGTACCACCCCAATTCTCCTCTGGTCTGAAAAAATGTCTGTCGAAACCCAAACTCTCAGCTGGCCAAATGCTGTATTCTCATGCTGTCTCCAAGATGTGGAATAATCTTCCTCCTTCACTTAGGACAATCAGTAATCCTGCTTCCTTTTTAAACAAAAATCCCTCAAATTGCATTTTTCTACTCACTGGCTGTGCTCCTGTACCTCCCCCAAATAACCCCAACACCTGACTTCCCCACTCTAGAATCTCAACCTCTACCAATCTTTTAAAAACACTCCCCTCTTCTTTTCTGCACCATTCTGAGACTCTGCTGTCACCTTGACTGACTCTTCCTCCTTCAGCGCTTTGGTGATCTGCTTTCTACTCTGAAGTCGACTCTGCTTTGCTTAGAACTCTACAGATATATTTATACTAGTGCGTTTACTCATGCATGGCATCACTACTCTCATGTACAGAGACTGTAAAACATTGCCGTTTCTGCTGTTACTTTCCTCTCGTCGTAGTACTGCCCATAATTCATTCTATGCGGTAACATGTTTTACCCTTGCACATAGTTAAGGATCTTTGTATGTAATTAATGAAATTATAGTATTGCTTAAAATGTCATGTATCAACATTGTTTTTTACTTTTGTATATAATTAATGTGGAGATTTTCTCCCCAGGCCTCCACTGAAAATGGGCACTTCTAGACCCAGTACATTTTCCCGGTAAACAAATGCAATAAATAAATATTTCCCCTTCGTAAAAAGATCAGTTATGTGCATGGTTTTATATTTAGAATGATAAACCAATAGTGCTGAGTTAGTATTTATTAAGGAAAGATGCATTGGCAGGAGCTTGCGAATCTCACTTGGGGAAATGTGAAGTATAGAGACAGATTGTAATTGTCCACTTTTCTGAAGAAATGGAAAGATCTATAACTTTTTCCGTGTATGTCAAGTAGAATGCAGTCCAACAGAAAAGATGATTGCTTATTTATAGGAAGGGCATGGAGTAAGATTCGAATATGCTTTGTGATGTGCATGTCTAGTCTCTAATTGCCCTCTTAGAGGTTTGACGTTGACCAGTAACAATTAGCATGTAGGCAGTGCACTGAAGTCTTGTATTCAAAGCATTAAATTATGTTGCTTTCAGATTCTGGTCCATGTTGTGCGAGTGTGTGAATGGGAGTTTCAGCTTATTGCATCTGTTTTTACTGTGCTCAGTCTTATGCTTCAAGCTGAGATGACAGTGTAGAGTGTGGACTGTACACTGTCACAAATCGCGAAGTAGCAGAGCTGTGGTGGTCAGGCTCAGTAGAAAAGTAAACTACCGTTACCTAGATTGCCAGCCATCTTTATGGGAAAATTGAAGCGTTCAAGTTGGTGTTCACTTGACTGTTTAATTACTGATGGGTCTTGTACTAAATCAGAGTAGTCCTGTACTTTATAGACTGCTAAGAAACAGAAGTAGCTGCAAACTGATTCCGTTAATCAGCTTGCAAAGCATTTGTTCTGAAAGAAGGGAGCAGTCAGAGTTCAGCAAGCCATTGAGAAGTAACTAGGTTGGGGCTGTTTTAAGGCAATTCTGAGTAACCAAGGTTGCTCATGCTGTGAATGGGATATCCACTAGGAAGAACAGAAGTAATGTGTTTAGTGATGCTTTCAGAAAAGCTGCATTTCTGAGAGGTGTCCAAGTAATGCTCCAAGTGATAATTGCAAGTAGAAATTCCTGAAGTAGAGAATTTGGATGGATTGTCTGGTATTCTGGAGATGAAATTTCTAGTTTGTCTGCATTGGAGACCACAAAATCTCCTTAAGTGTTCACTATTTGGAAAATCACTGATAGCTTGCTAGATATTAAGTTGTAAACTTTTTATTTATTTGACATTTGTTGTCCGGGTTAGTTTGATCTAGTGCCCTTTTTCAGTGGATGCCTGAGGTGAAAAGGTTCAAAGTCTTATATAAAGTATATAGTGTTCTAGTAATAAGTGTAGTACATAGTTGTATTACAAACAAAAAATGAAAAAACGTAAAGTAGTAGATGGGTTCTAACTGATATAACAATATGGAATGAGAATAATGCTGTAAATAGAATAGTATGTCATTGTTAACGAATAATTACGTAAACCCTCTAGATATTTGCAGGATAGTTAGATTACAACAGTAGGGTGTTAAGTTGAGTGATGGATTCTAAAACAAGGGAGCTGTGTAAAGCCTTTTAAGAGCAGTAAGTGAAGATCCTGGGTTTGAGATGAGGTAGATAGTAACAGAAGGAAGATAGCAGATTTAGCAGAGAAGATGCATCTGATTTGGTAGAGATGAGCAAGGGGGAAGGAGGAAAGTGGTTTTAAGACCAAGGAAATGACAAGTAAGGAGGGTAGAGAGGGCGAGGGGTGGGTCTGAGAGGAAGATGAGTAGTAGAAATGTTAGGCAAAGAGTAGACTGAAGTTAATGGACAATGTAGGCTGAGAATGTGTTCATTTTTAGATTGATGTGTGTGCGGTCATGCACTCCTTCACAGATTTCTTTGGTAAAGTTAGTCTGTCCTTGTTCTCAGGACCAGCTGAAAAGGGCTTCTGTGCACGTTTTCATTCAGCTGATCTTTGCTAAAAGAACCAGGAACTTAAAGTAGAAAGGTTTGTTTTATTGTAGTAGTGTCACTGGTCGGTTGAAAAAGTATGTGAAGGTCTAGTTTGTGTGATAACATGAAATATTGGTCTTAAGTTTGGTCAGAGTTGTGGCTTTGACTGTCAAACAATCTCCTTTAAAATCTGGAGTAAAAGTGCTTAGGCCAGTCCAGTTATATCCAAGCTGCTGCTCTAGGAGGGAATGGTGCTGTATCCCTTAAGAAAAAAGAGAGCTTATTCCAGATGATTGGAATGTACCGTTTCCCATTAATGTGGTTTGATAGAAATGTTTGTAAATTTTGTTGCAATAACAGGTTTTCAAATTTAAAGCCAACCTCAATTCTCACAGTTAAAAGCTTTGTAGACTAATGTTAATCTTTGCTAAAGGAGTGATAGTGCAAAGTGTAAACTTTGAACTTTGTCAGTATCTTTCAATTTTAGTTCAGGGTCTTTTCCTTTGCGACTGTCATTGAGACTGTTTCAAGTCCTTTTTTTTTTAAATGCTCTGAAGTGTAGATACAAAAAGAACTGCTATATTCAGTTAACTTCATACATTTGTCATCTCTCATTGATTTTAAATGTGTGTAACCCATGTGACACGTTTCTTTTCAGAATATCAATATGGTTTGTAAGACACTATTCAAGATGTTCAATGCCGTTGTCATCCTCTGGACACTTGCCCCATTAGCTTGACAAGTCTGATCTGTAAAGCCGTGGAATATATGGCTCTCATAAACAAGGACATAGGCAATCTCCAAGCCCTTGACCCACCTAGTTCAGATTCGTCAAGGGCAGATCTTGCCTGTTGAACCTAGTAAACTTCTTTGAGACTGTCACCAAGGCCCTGGATGAGGGAAAGTCAGTACATACAGCTTACCTTGACTTGGCCAAAGCCTTTGACACAAACCCCACATGGGCATCATCGAAAAATAACTTGGTGTAGAGCCCTATCTCAGGTTGGTGGCCAGCTGGCTCACTGATAGAACCCACAAGGTCAAATTAGGTGCTTCTACCTCCGACAGCAGACCTGTCGCTAATGGTGTTCTCCGGGGATCTGTCCTGGGACCCCTACTTGTTTGCCTGGACCTGTGAGAAGTAGATGCCAAAGGCAAAAGGCCTGTGGCTGGCTGAGTTTGCAGACAACTGTAAGCTGGGTGCTGTCATTGACTCCCCAAGTGATGATAGCATCCTACAAGAGGGTCTTGCATCAACAAATGACTGGTGCCAAATTCGTGGTCTTAAGTTAAACACAAAAAAAGTGTCATACTGTCAAATAAATTATTAAAAATCAGACTGTAAAATCATTAGGCTTTTTAAAATGACAGTCAACAACACAGGAGGTTCAGATGCAAAAGTTTACTAGTGTACACCAGGAGGCAAAAGACCATACAATACAAGTATAGAATTTTGTCTAACATAAGGTGGGAAATACTGGATGTTTTATACAGTCTGCATTCAAATTATTCCCACCTTACTGACGTGGTTAGTCACAAGGCATCTACATCACTTTTACTAACAGTATTCTATTCATTTAATAATGCTGATGTAATGCATTTAAAAAAAATTCCTTTAACTACAATACGGCCTTGCTATCCATCTGGTCAGTTATAATGTCTTCCTGTAAGTTTACTTCTCTTATCAGTACAATACAATAGCAGATTCAGTTTTTAATTCATTCTCTTACACAGCTGCGTTCTAATCTTCCAAGGCTGAATTCTGAAACTACAGGAAGGAAAAGATTTTATTATCAAAGGACTCTGGAAGGGAACGGAAGATTTATATGTTCAATCTTCTGACCCAGCAGATAATCCCTTTTGAAAAACATCACATTGAGCTTTCTGAGCTAACAGCTGCCAGGGTCAGGGGTCAAAGCACACTGCAGTTTCAGAAGTTATATGATTAATAGAATTAAACGCATTAACTACTTTGCTTTTAAACTAGCATTTCACATATATTTAAATACATATTTTTCTAACACTTCCCCCCCCTATTAATACTTTTTATTCTATTCTGAAGTATGCATAGTGTCATTTCATCTCCTAGCCTTTCCCGCTCAGGATTTTCAGCTAGGTGAATCATCTAATCTATACTTCAGAAAAAGCATCATCTGAAATCAATCTTTCAATTTCAATATCTTGGTAAAAAGTTTCAGTAACAGATATATCAACAAAATCTTTGATTAATCTTTTCATGCAGGGAATTCCACAGCAAACACATGCTCCTATTAGGAGTATACCCACACAAATAGCAATTAGAATGTTCATTAGGATGGAACCCCACCCCCCAAACAGATTCTGGAAAAAGTCATTCAGTGGGTTTGAGCCTGGTTTAGTCATGGCTGATACTTTCTGAATTACCTCTAGGTGTATTTATCTCGTGACGATTGTCAGGGATAAAAGCACAGCATTCTTCTTCGTGTACCACCTCTTGCCGCTAGGGTGAAGTAAAGAGCCATTCGATTTTGTAGCACAACAGTTCTCATTGCATTCAGTTCATCAGTCACCAATTCTAGGGCGGAAAAAGTTGCATTACTCATTACTTCGAGAAGTCTCGACAGCTTCCTCAGCTCCCAGATCGATTTGACTGCTCCATAGGCTGGTAGCATTCCTGCCCAGGATATAACACTGTTACCCAAGTCCATATGAGTCAATTCACTTTTGTCTTTTACTGAATTATGGTCTTTCCAACCAGCTTCGATCTTCCCAACTGGATTCACAGATTTCTTAACTGTACCTTCAGATTTTCGAGCTGTTTCCCTTACATTTCGTATCTTACCCAAAGGTAATTCTGCAGTATGTCTTATTGCTGGAACCAGATAACCCAAAAAACAACTGCCGGACCAATTCTCAGGTAACCATTTATATGCCTTTTTCCCACAAAATAACAGTTTTTTTACTTTGGTACTAATACGTGTTATCCCTGCATGAAACATTTTCCTATCTTTAATAGACAATTGTTTAGTTAAGACTGGATTGTCACGTACTGCATTTAACGTAGTTTTCATTGAACTCAGATATGAATCATAGTATTACAAACAGTACCCCCACTTCTGACTTTAATGTAACATTTATAAGACCTTGTTATATTACAATTACTCCAGCCCACCTGGAGGGTATCATTTTTGTAGAAACATACAACTCCTTTTTGTGCGGGTAAAAATAAAGCTATTTTGTCCTGTGATTTCACAGTTCCTGTATCAAAAAGCAAATTTTCCCAAGTCTCATTTATCCCCAGAGGGACAGCGGACATTAACAGTCCTCCATATGCTGTTGGTATAGCTGTAAAAACCCAGCAATTTGAAATGTTCATAGTCTCTGCATACACACGTTTCATGGCCAGGTATGTTAAAATTTGGATGCCAGTCTATAGACAGTTCATCACGTCTTCTCACTTTCACTCGTGTGGTTGAGTGCAGGAAAAAAACAGAATAAGAGAAAAATTGTCACACTTATAGTCAACAAATGCACAGCTAACAAAATAATTATGCAATAGTTCTGGGTTTGCTCTGCTTTTCTGTTTGCTTTACTCTTGGCCATTTTGCCCTTGTGTATCCGTCACAAAGTTCTTATCAAGTTGAAAGTTCTTTACCGGTTTACAATGCATCAAATGAACCCAGGACGTCCTCTCAGCTACTCTGACTGCAGTAGGCGTTGCCAACAGGACCTGGTATGGACCTTCCCACTTTGGACTCACCCTTTTCGTCACCTTCAACCAGATCCAGGTACATGGTTCCAAAACTGCTTCTACCGGTTTGGTCCGTCTTTTATCTGAAAAAGTTAAACCGCAAAACAGATTTATTCATTAACAGTTTCTTTATATAATTAGCTAATGAACTGTCAGCCTCCTGCTCTGCAGGCATAAGAGCTTTCCACTGAGGCACATAATATGCTCTCCCAAAAAACATTTTAGAGGGAGTCAAACCCTTTACATTTATTTAATTCTATGAAATCCATACAAATAGTATGGAACGGGTATGGTGGTATAGGAAAACTTCCTTGCTTGTTTTTAAATGCTCCTTGTGCATGGTGCTTGTTACAAGTATGACAAGCTGCACAAAATTTTTTGTATAATTTATGTATCCATATGTTTGGAATATTCGATTTACTAACTGTATCATCCCCCCTGTTGAGACATGGCTCAGCCCATGGCTCAACAAAGCTGCATATCTCGATAAATTAGACTGCAATATTGTTTTTTTCTCTTTGGAAATGTACAGTCCATTTTCAAGAATTGCACCTTGTTTTACCCATTTTTGTTTTTCTGCTTTGGTAGTAAGCATCTGCATTGTTTTTAACATGTCTAAATCTAAAATCTCAGAAGGTTGTAATTCCTCATTCAAAAATAAAGTTTCTGAGGCTGCTTGCTTTGCAGCTGCATCAGCTCGTGCATTGCCTTTTGAAATCTTATCCTGCTGTTTTGTATGAGCTACACATTTACAAATAGCTACTTTGGTAGGTAACTGAATAGATTCTAATCTTATATATCAAATCAGTCAGTGGAGCAGATTCCAAAGCATAATTTGGTACCCAGCTCCGACAAAAATTAGTTGTACCTAAAAAAGACATAATTTCTTTCTTAGTTGTTGGTTTGGGTGCTTGCAAAATTGCTGTTTTTCTTTCTTCATCTAGTATTCTACCTTCATTGGATATCACATATCCCAAGTATCTGACTTTTCTCCAAAGTTGTAACTTACTTTTGTTTACTTTGTGTCCTTGTATTGCTAAAAATTTTAATAATGCTACAGTATCCGCCCTGCACTGCTGCTGGGTGGGGGCTGCTAGCAAGATGTCATCTACATAAAGTAGAATTTGACCCCCTCCCGGTGGGGTAAATCCTGCCAGGTTGCTAGCCATTTCTTGTGCAAATATTGTTGGGCTCTCACAATATCCCTGTGGTAGTCGAGTATATGTATACCTTTTACCCTGAAATGTAAAGGCAAACCGATATTGACTATCAGGATGTATAGGTATTGAAAAGAAAGCATTGCTAATATCTACCACAGAGAAATACTTCTGTTGCGGTTCCAAATCATTCAACAAAGTATGTGGGTCTGGCACCGTAGGTGCTCTAGGTATTACTGCATTATTTACAGCTTGTAAATCTTGTACCGTCCGCCATTCCCCGTTTGCTTTTTTAACAGGAAATAGGGGTGTATCACAGGGTGAATCAGGAGATTCTACCAGTACTCCTTTGAGTAATGCTGCTATTATAGGCTTAATTCCTACTTCTGCATCCTTTCTCAAAGGGTATTGTCTTTTCTGTGGTCTAAAAGCTGACTTTGGGGTAATTGTAACTGGTCCTGCTGTTTGAATAAGCCCTACATCTGACTTGCCTGTTGACCACAGAGTTGTTGGAATTTCACACAAGGCCTTTTCTTTTTCTTTTAATAAAAATGCTAATCAGCTGTCCTCACTAGATTGCAAGTGTACAGCTGTATGTGTCTGTGTCAACCAATTCAGTTTTTGTTTTTGTATCCCTTGTCCTGACCGTTCTAAATCAGTCTGTTTCTCCCATCTTGTTACTTTTTCTCCTAAGTCTGCCCATTTAACACTTTTATTCTTTGTCAAGCTAACATGTGGCAACCGATTTGATCTATACAATGCAAGAAATTCTTGAGGTAATGAACAGCTAACTACACTGTTCCCCTCAGTATCCCAGTACAAAGTACGCAAAACCAATCTAGTTGCACGATTTCTAAACAGTTTTTGCTCATACTCTCTATCAGGTCCTGGTGTGGTACAGTAATATAGAGTACAGTGTAACAAATTCTGTTGATCAGTGTTTTACTGATGGCTACGTTCATCAGCTCCTTGGTCACTGCCCCTGGACCAGTCGTGACTTGGTCCTGGCTGTACCAATAAAAGGTTTCACCCTCCGATTGCACTACAAAGGTATCCATTTGTCTCTGTGCCTCCATACCTTGTACAGTTGGAACTACTGCTATGCCAAATATCTGCTTAAGGTCCCTGCCCAGTAGGTTTACTGGACACTTTGCAGAAACAACTACTTTACTTCTGTGGGTCATACCTGAAACAGGGTCAGTTATTGCTATATCATGGGAGAGTAGTTCCCTGTATAGCTGTCCATTTGCTGCTTTTACTAATATAATCAGGTGATTCAGAATGTTCTGGTAACTTGGAGGGGTGTATCAAAGTCCGTGACGCTCCTGAGTCACACAGGATTTTGACTTCCCTTCCCTCCACCAGAAGTGTCACTTCCGGTTTTGTATCTGCTAGGTAGAGCTCCAGGCTCACCAATGCTGAATCTAAAATTTCATTTCCATTTTCATCTAAGTCAATTTGTACTTCCTTTACTCCTTCTACTACATTGGTATTTGTCTTTTCTGTTCTAGCTGTTACTGGTGATTCCTGACTTTCATATGATGTATCCTCACTATCATATAGTCAGCCCTCATCTCCTTTATCTTCTGTCATTGCTTTCTTATTTTGTTTACAGTCCCTAGCTAGATGGCCTTTCTTTCCATACTTGAAGCACTCCCCTCTCTTTTTCCTTTCCTCTAAATCTTCTGATCGTTTGTCAGACTGTTTGTTTCCCTGGGCATTCTTTTTTTTTTTTTTTTTTTTTTGCCCTTTTTACCTGACTGTAATACAAATACTTCAGCTCCGTCTTCAGCAGTGAAGACTTGCGCCTTCTTTTTTTTCTTTTTACTATTAAAATGTCTTTCAGCATGTCTAGCGTATTCGAGTAAGGCTTGTAGCCTCCCTGTTCGATTATCTATCATATGCTTCGTAATGAAGCTACTAATAGGTGCAATGCAACCTTTCAAAAATGCATTTAATTGTTGTTCATATGGGGAATCATGTGTTTGGTTCTCAGGAACCGACATACCGCTATGATTATTAAAACATTCTAATCTGGCATAATATCCATCTATTGTCTTTTTCCTATTGTATGCATTGATTAATGCAAGTCCAGTCTGCTCTAGGCTTCCATCTCTCAGAGATTCGGTCTGTCAGACCTTTCACTCTGTTGTCTAACTCTGCGTCACTATGTGGGAGTGGCCTAAATTCTGCATCACGAGGATTCCAGGTACCACAAATCATGTGCCAATCTGGACCTATAATTTGTCTTACTACTTTTTTTACTTCCCCATTCAAGTGGTAACTTAACCTCATGCCTTGTAAATCTTCTAAAAATTTCGCAAAATTAACTTTCGGATGGGGGATTCCCTCAGTAGCCTTTCGGATGT
Organism: Protopterus annectens; assembly: GCF_019279795.1. Taxonomy (NCBI): domain Eukaryota; kingdom Metazoa; phylum Chordata; order Ceratodontiformes; family Protopteridae; genus Protopterus; species Protopterus annectens. Next base: position 480,941,228 of record NC_056740.1, read on the forward strand.
CTTTTTTGGTATCCATGGTCTATATACTAGGAGTGTAGGATTTTGCCCTTCTTGTCCTGCCTGAGGATTTGGAACTTCTATAAGTGGGCATATTTCTTCCTCACTCTCATCCTGTAGACTCCTCTCTAGCTGGTATGATTCTGTATCCCTATGTGTTTTACGCGTTCGAGACCTAGTCTCAATAGGATCCCTAACAAATGGTTGTGGTCTTACTGAAACTTCAGGATAACGTGGAGGTGGACCAGCCTGTCCACTCGCTTCATATCCTGAAAAGGGTAAGGGAGGGGGCAAGGGAGGAGGAGGAGGAGCTGTAGCTATTACCAAGTTATTATCCTCTTTGTCTAAAAATGTTTTTGAATTTCTAAGCTTCTGTTTTTCTGATTTGCTTCCTCAATCCACCTGTGTGCTTGAGGTATGCCTAGTTGGTGCTGCTTTTTTGCCTGACCTCCTGCATCAGATTTAAGCTGTTTAAGGAGTTTAACTAGTGAAAGTTTATCTAGTTTACCATCAAATTCATATTTGTTAACCCATCTTGTATAATACCTAACATATCAGCATGCTGTAATTGCATGTATTTTGCCTCTTTGGTTAGGGGCGGATCTTGCAAGGTTTTAGTGCACTGATTACCCATGTCAAAGAAAATGTTACGTAACCCTTTTTTATCACGTGATGTCAATTTCTTAGTTCCTGTTTACAGTTTATCTAGAATAACTGTCTACCTTATTCTGTTACCCTGATCTATGACAAAATGTACAGTACTTCCTTTTGTCCCTGATCTGCAAAACAAATCTTGACAAAACAATATACTGTAACCTAGTCCCTGATCTAAAACAGAAAAAAAGGCAAATTCTTCCTACCTGAGCCTCCTGGTGTTGAAAGTGTTGAAATTCCTCTCTTCGGCCACAGATCAGAAAGTGGACAGCCTCTTTACACACAACAATTCAGTCGGAGGTCTTTTCACTCCAGAAGAACCATTTTGGCAACTTCTCCTGCGCAGATTTATTACCACCCATACACTCTGACCTGTAGCTTACCAAGGGAATTCCGTCTCGAAAGGACCAAACTGTCAAATTATTAAAAATCAGACTGTAAAATCATTAGGCTTTTTAAAATGACAGTCAACAACACAGGAGGTTCAGATGCAAAAGTTTACTAGTGTACACCAGGAGGCAAAAGACCATACAATACAAGTATAGAATTTTGTCTAACATAAGGTGGGAAATACTGGATGTTTTATACAGTCTGCATTCAAATTATTCCCACCTTACTGACGTGGTTAGTCGCAAGGCATCTACATCACTTTTACTAACAGTATTCTATTCATTTAATAATGCTGATGTAATGCATTTAAAAAAATTTCCTTTAACTACAATACGGCCTTGCTATCCATTCTAATGTCTTCCTGTAAGTTTACTTCTCTTATCAGTACAATACAATAGCAGATTCAATTTTTAATTCATTCTCTTACACAGCTGCGTTCTAATCTTCCAAGGCTGAATTCTGAAACTACAGAAAGGAAAAGATTTTATTATCCAAGGACTCTGGGAAGGGAACGGAAGATTTATATGTTCAATCTCCTGACCCAGCAGATAATCCCTTATGAAAAACATCACATTGAGCTTTCTGAGCTAATGGCTGCCAGGGTCAGGGGTCAAAGCACACTGCAGTTTCAGAAGTTACTTGCATTTACACATGAATTTTATCCCTTCTGTTATATGATTAATAGAATAAAACGCATTATTAACTACTTTGCTTTTAAACTAGCATTTCACATATATTTAAATACATATTTTTCTAACACATACCATTCAGCAAAAACATTGCCCCTATTGATTACCACATCAGCGGCAACCCCCTAAGCACACAGCCTGTGCTGAAAGACCCGAGTACGTAGGTTGGCATCATTTGCTTTCGACCATCATGTAGCGGCAGTGGTCAGAAAAGCCTTTTACTTGGTTCTTTTAGTAAGTAAAGAGATTGCATCCAGAAAAAAAGGTTATTACCTCTCTGTACTCCTCCCTCATTAGGCCAATAATTGAGTAAAATGCCCTGTTTGGTATGTACCTCTCTAGACATCTGCACCAAATGGAAAGGCCACAGAAATGCCTGAGAGAATCCATGGCCTCCAGCACCTGTCCTATGCAGACAGGCTAAAATCACTATCACTCTACTCTGTACTGTACAGATTGCACAGAGGTGATCTGTCTCGCCTACAAGGCAATCTCTGACCCTGCACTACTAGAGATTCTCCATAGTCTTAAATCTAACTTCTCACGCATTACCTTCTTGAAAGGCCTAAATGTAATATGCAACATTACCAAAACCTGCTGGAGATAGGTTCGTCTCTGAGGCTGCCCAGTCTTTGGAATAGACTTCCCATACATGTCAGAGTACCTTGCTGAAGCTCAAGCGCAGCCTTGATGCGTGGATGGAAAACCACAAATTTGTCCCAGGGGTTCCCCCTGTGCCCCTTATTAACATGGGCGACGGATGCTGACTGAGTTTTCTTTTTTGGGGATAAACTCTTGGCTAAGCTTGTTAAGGGCCCCAGGGCCGTTAGGCTAGTAAACCTCCTATGGTCCTATGAAAGCCATGTGAATGATCACTTTGCTTAGTACTGATCTTGTAAGGTTTTGGGTTCCTTGAATTTTGATTTGACATAGTACATTGCTTTGCATTTGTCCAAATTGAAATCACCAATTTCAGACTCCCAAATGGAAATTGGATAAGTAATAGTTTACCTCATTTAAGTCTTTATTACTTGCGATGGGGAGGGGGAAAAGTTTTACAGTGATCTGTGTATTTGTTAACCCAGTAAGATTGATGCATTGGGATAGTGAAAGTTTCAACAAAAATGGACTGGAAACAGAGCCCTGCGGTGTACTGGAAGGGTTTCCGTTTGATTTTTAAGGAAGCGCCTTGCATGATTTCCGTTTGCCTTCTTCCATTAAGCCAGTTCATTGTTCAGTTGTAAAGGGGTTGTAGCCAGACTTGATGCTTTTTGCTTGTCACATTTTGTAATGCACAATCAAAACCTGTGGCTCAGTCAAGATGTATTGTGCCACAAGCTGGACCCGTCAGTAGCGATTGCAATTTGAAATCATAACTCTGGATTTGTTAATGTTAGTCTTCCACTGATTACCCCATTAAAGTACATCAGTTGCATCAGTTCGATTGTCTTGATCGAAGGTCATTGTAGACAGCTTTTGAAACATTTTTCCCAAAGTTGAGGATGTCCTTCAAGGATGCATCTGCAGTCATAACAAATGGGTTGTCCTGCCTCAGGCAGCCCTTCGGTCGGCCGGATTCCAAAGTCTGGGTCGCACTTCACCCGACGTCATAGCTGCTGGGGTATAAAGGCATCAGCCAACGCCATTTTCCTCAGTCTTTCTTGCCGCGCGGTGCCCGAAGCAGAAGCTGTTCGCAAGTGCCGGTCGGTCAGATCCAGAGATTTCAACTACCGAAGACTTCTAAAAAGCCAAGTACCCCGTTGGGGACTCTTTCTTGCCTCAGCCGATGTCAGACAAAGTAAATAATTGTTTAACTTGTGGGAAACAAATACCTCATAAGGATTTCCACTCTTACTGCCTTCCTTGCTTAGACCCAGACCACGACGTATCAGCTTGTTTAGCCTGTGCTTCCTTCAACCGACGGACTCTCAGACGTCGGTCGGAGTTTACAGAAGAGTTTTTTTGGCTCCACTTTTGCATATAAAATGCCGTCGGTGACTCCGACTACACATTTAGCTAAAAAACGCAAAGAAAAGGACACACACTCGCGGCCTGCGGTTTCGGCTGAAACCACGGTTAGGCCTACCGCTAGTGTCTCTGTTTCGGCTGAAACCGAGACCTTGGTTCTCCCTTCGGCCGAAAGCATGCCTCCAATAACCGAGGCCACACAGGCCATGGCTGAGTCGGCTACAGAAATTCCTGCTGAAGTAGCAGGCACACAAGAGTTGTCTGACACTATTCCATTAGACATCTCTACTCCTGCACGTGGGGCAGCTAGACCCCCTGCTTTTATGTCTATCAAGGCCTTTTCCAGGGCTAAAGCAGCCAAACTTTCCAAGGCCTTGCCTACAAAAGCTCCCTCTCACAGGCCTACCTCAAGTTCCCAGATTCTCAGCCTTGCTGAGGACCTTATTTCTCTGATCAGGGGAACCCAACCTCACCCAGACAGGGCCTCACAACCCCCTCCTGAAAAGAGGCCTAGGACTGAACCCCCTGAACCTCTCTCCTCTGACTACTCCTCTGATGGTTCAGATTTATCTGACCATCAGGAAGGCCCGTACTCACCTTATGAGGATTCTGATGCAGAAGACTCCATTCTTTCTGCCTCACCTCCAGAAGAATTTTCATTTGGGGAAACCCTACACTCAATGAGGGAACACTTCCAATGGCAGGGTCAGGATTTTTCTGATTCTAGGAAAAGGCTAAGGACTCTTTTACACTTACCACAGCATAGGCCTTTAGCCATTCCACCTGTACTATCAGTTGTTGATGATGCATACAATGATGCCAGTACTGCCCCTGATTCTCTTCCCCCGGCCCCTGCAAAGCCTGACAGATACTACAGGGTCACGGATTCTCACTACCACTTGTATAAGGCTCATGCTGCAGACCCAGAAACCATTTCTCAGGGCCCTAAAGGTGTTGCAGCTGCCTCTGCCAAAAACCCACTACCCTCTGAAAGAGAATCTAGAGCATTAGAGAGATGGGGTAAAAAGGTTTATACATCTGCTACTCTTTCTGCCAGGGCTTTAAACTGTCAATTTCACATGATACAGTACCAGGAATTTTTGTTAGATCAGCTGAATAAAAAGCTGGCCTCTCCAGAACCTTTAGACCGTAAGTCCCTTCAGGATTTGGTACACAACTCTCAGCAGGTCAGTAATCATTTCTTAAAATGTGGCTATGATGCACTGGAGGCTTCATTTAGATCAGCTATGACTGGAGCAGTGATTCGAAGGCATGCCTGGTTAAAAGAACAATCCTTACCAGACCATGTTAAGTCTAAACTCCTGGATGCCCCTATGGAGAAACAGTTTGTTTGGCTCCCCTGCACAGGAGGTTCTAAAGAAAGTGGAAGAAAAAGCAAAATCTGTCCAAACGGTCAAGGATTTTTTGCAGGTCCAACCTCCGAGGTTTAGCAGAAATTGGCCTTCAAAGAATTGGTCCTTTCCAGACACCTCCAGAGCACAGAGAGGCAGAAAGACGCCCAAGAGGCAGAGGTCAATCTAGGGGTGCCTACAGGGGTCGTCAGTGGCAACCTGCCAAACAAAGAAGTGCCGCCACAGCTGCGACTGCAACCACTTCTACAGGACAGACACAATGGCTTGGCTCTGATTCCGCCTACCAGGGAACAACTGGAAACACCCTTGGGTGGAAAGCTAGCTTTATTGTCAAGAAATTGGCATTGCATTACAGGAGACAAATGGACTTTACAAACAGAAAAGGGCTACAGGTTTCACTTCCACACTCTACCAAAAAAGAGAGGAATGCCAAACCTTCCACCAAGCCAGAAATCAGAGGCTCTAAAACAAATCATCAGTTTACTAAGGATGAGAGCAATAGAAAAGGTACCATCTATGGAACAAGGCCAAGGATTTTACTCCAGACTATTCCTTGTACCAAGAAAAGAAAATCAATGGAGGCCTATTCTCGACTTGTCCGCACTGAACACATATCTCATTATTCCAAAATTCAAAATGATGCTGACCCTACAGCAACTTCTTCCCATGTTGGGCAAGGAGTCTTGGCTGGTGACTCTAGATCTCAAGGAGGCATACCTGCACGTCCCTATACGACCAGATTGCAGAAGGCACCTCAGATTTCTTGCAGGATCAGAGCATTATCAATTCTCAGCATTGCCCTTTGGCTTATCTACTGTGCCCAGAGTATTCACGAAATGCCTGGCATCAGTAATTGCTCATTGCAGGCTTCAGGGAATTCAAATCTACCCATACCTGGACGACTGCCTAATACAAGCGGACAACAAGACAAAATTAATAAAGGATTTGGCCAATGTCATACAACTGCTGCAAGCCTTGGGATACACAGTCAACATACAAAAGTCAAGACTAGTGCCATCCCAAAGGATAACATTTTTGGGTGCAGAACTGGACACAAATAACTCAGATGGCTTTTCTCAGAGGAAAAACAAAAGCAACTACCAGTCTATTTCATGGCATTAACAAGACAAACTCCCGACAAACTCCGCTTACTGCAAGGAAAGTCCTGCAGGCCCTGGGTTACATGGCATCCTGCATAATATTGATCCCACATGCCAGGCTGCATATGAGAAAGTTACAATGGTACCTAAGGAATGTATGGTCTCAACACAAACACAGTCTAGAAGCCCAGATACCAATCATTCCATGTCTGAAAAAAGAATTCCTGTGGTGGGCTCAGGCCTGTCAGATAAACAGAGGATTGCCTTTCCACAAACCACATCCAAGGCAGACCATCACCACGGACGCCTCAGACCTTGGCTGGGGGGCACACATGGAAGACAAGTGTATCCAAGGCCTATGGTCCCAAGACCAGCTGAATCTACACAAATCTAAAGGAGATGCTGGCAGTGAAACATGCAATCGAGGCATTCAGACCATTCATCCAGCAAGGACACCTGCTGATAAGGACGGACAATACCACAGTCATGTGGTACATCAACAAACAGGGAGGCACACATTCATACCCTCTATGCTGGATGGCAATGGACCTGTGGAACTTGGCCCTGAATCTCAACATCCAACTGCAGGCCAGATTCGTACCAGGAAAAGAGAATTCACTAGCAGACAGCTTAAGCAGAACTACCACGGATGCTCACGAATGGATGCTGCATCCAGATATTTTCAAAACCATAACAAAGAAATGGGGAATGCCAGAAATAGACCTGTTCGCCTCCCCACACAACCACCAACTGAAGAAATTCTGCTCAAGAGTATACCACCCACTTGCCTGGAGGGTGGACTCCCTTTCTTTCAGCTGGAAGGCCCTGACAGTATATGCCTTTCCACCTCTTCCTTTGATGTACAAAGTTCTACTGAAGATCAGAGAGGAACAGCCAATGGTAATTCTGATGGCTCCATTCTGGCCGAGGCAACATTGGTACCCGCTACTGAGAAGCATGTCTCGGATGCACTCATGGCATCTACCTCTATGTCCTTTACGTCTAACGCAGAACAACTGCAAGACCCTGCATCCAAACTTAAAAACACCAGCTAACTGCTTGGAAAATTGCATAAAACAAAACCAACCTGATTTATCTCAGAGGGTTAAGGACATTATCCTGGAGGCTCGCAGACCCTCCACAAGGAAAACATTCAGCCAAATGGAAAAGATTCCTCATTTGGAGTGCAGAAAAGGGAGAAAATGTCACACTAGCAAACCTAGCACACATCCTGGAATACTTAGCAGAACTGTTCCACAATGGCCTGTCCTATTCTTCCATTAAGATACATGCATCAGCAATTTCAGCAGAGTACAACATGGATCCTCCTGTCTTCTCTCATCCTCTCCTCAGACAATTTTTGAGAGGGATCAAAAATGTAAAGCCTCCAAGGAAACACCTCTGCCTGCATGGGATCTCAATTTTGTGCTAGAAAAATTAACACTTCCCCCTTTTGAACCAGCAGCAACAGCAGACTTACAGTTCTTATCTTGGAAAACTGCCTTCCTGCTAGCAATCACTTCAGCAAGAAGGTTATCTGAGTTACAGGCATTAATGGCAGTGCAGCCTTTCCTTATCTTCCATCAGGATAGAGTGTCTCTGAGAACCAATCCTACTTTTATGCCAAAGGTGGTATCCAGGGTATCCTTGAACCAAGCTATACATTTACCTACATTCTTCCTCAACCCACAGAACAGGGGGGAAAAACTACTACACACCTTGGATGTACACAGACAACTGCGCTACTATCTGGACAGAACCAAGGCCAGCAGAAAAGACAATCTCAAAATGGATAGGAAATTGCATTCGATTCTGCTACTCATTTCATGGAAAGACAACTCCTGAAAATATCAGGCCTCACTCCACAAGAGCTACAGCCACCACTACAGCTTTCCTATGAGGAGTGGCTACCAAAGACATTTTAGAAGCTGCTACTTGGAGCTCCGTGCATACATTTGCCAAGCATTATAATCTTCCTTTATACTCCAGATCCCGAGCAGGTTTTGCAACTGCTGTTTTACAAGGGATCTTAACTACACCATCATTATCTTAGTGTCTCCTCCCCCAGTTTGGCTATGGTATTCTACCCATTTGTTATGACTGCAGATGCATCCTTGAAGGACATAGTACAGTTTTGTACCTACCATAAATGTAGATGTCCGATAGGTATGCATCTGCAGTCAGGATTACCCACCCTCCTTCCCCTCTGTGGTATTCCTAGGGTACTTACCCCTCTTTTAGCTAGCTGGGGAATCTATTATGGTGTATTTGTTTGTATGTATGTATATATATATATATATATATATATATATATATATATATATATATATATATATATATAGTTTGCTTTCTACTGTTTGGAATTATCTGCATTTATCCAAATTTAGCCTTCCTAGAGGGCACCTGGCATCTGGTGCAAGAAACACTGAGGAAAATGGCGTCTGCTGATGCCTTTATACCCCAGCAGCTATGACGTCTGGTGAAGTGCGACATCAGCCGAGGCCAGACCCAGACTTCGGAATCCGGCCGACCGAAGGGCTGCCTGAGGCAGGACAACCCATTTGTTATGACTGCAGATGCATACCTATCGGACATCTACATTTATGGTGGGTACAAAACTGTACTTTATACTGACTGGCCTGTGTTTTTCTATCTAATGCCTTGTTTTTTTTACATGTAGAAGCTTTGCAAGATTCTTTCCTTTTGGTGAAGGCTTTACAAGTCTTCAGTAGATTTAAGTCCATTTGTAACAAGTGGACTTCTTTCAGACCTGACATAATTTCTGGCATTTTATCAGGGTCGATAGCTGTAATTTTATTCACAGTATTTGTAATTTTGTTCAAAGATATTGCCATAGAGCAAATCGCCTTGGGTTACAGGGAGAATTGTAACTAATGATGTTAAGTTGTCAATCTCGCCTTCATTCTTGCTGGATGGGTTCGGAGCCGACCTCGGCTCCGACTCGGCCACTCTAAAAGCTCGAGAGTTGGTTCCACTGGCTCGAGGCTCCCCTTATATCCCACAATGCTAGGCGGTATTACCTCAGATCTCGTTTGCCGCTACAGCGATCGAGGTGTTTGGTTTCTACCGGCTTCAGGTCAGTATTCATAGAGTAATCTGTAGTCTATTTAAACCCCTTTAATTTAACCTTTTATAGTTATATTCCTTAACTTAGTGAATTTAGACCCTTTTCCCTTCTGTTTATCCACTAAGAACTTATAAGTTCTTCCCTCAGGCCTTCGGGCCCTTCCATCCCCTTAGTGGAGTGTATGTGTGTTTTTTTAGGGATCTAAAAAAAAAAAAAAAAAAAACTTGTGTAGAGTAAAGTGTAATCAGTGTGTTTCAGTGTGTGTGTGTGGTTACACTTTTCTTGACAATGTCTAAGGACTCAAAGGTCTCAGGCTTCAAGAAGTGTGACTCGTGCTGTCAGAAAATGTCTCTGACAGACGGTCACACTTCTTGTGTGTACTGCCTGGGACCTTTACACCTGCAGGACTCTTGTGCTGTATGCCATGGCTTCAGCCCTAGAGTCCTGCAGGAAAGAAAAAATAAACTTATTTTAAGAGGTTTGCTTAAGCCTGAGGGTTCCCTTACTGTTACTTCGGGCAAACCCTCTAAGGCTTCTAGGTCCTAGACTCCAGCTTCTGAGTCGAGGCCTAAGGCTTCGAAACCTCCTGCTACATCGGCTCCGGCTGGAACCGATGAGTCTCAGACTGCAGCTTCTGTGGTTTCCTCGGCTCCGGCTGGAGCCGAGGCATTGGAAATTCCTGTGTCTGCTCCGATTAGACCATCGGAGCCGACATCTAGAAAGAGGTCTAGGTCACCGTCCCTTGGCTCCGTTCATTCAGCTCCAGCGTCTCCCTTGCTGTCTGAACGGAGCCATAGATCTCACTCCTCTAGGTCATCGAGGCTTTCGGATCATGACCTTCAGAGGGTAGTGAGTCGACTTCTTAAGCCCGAGGCACTGGCCCAAATGCTTCAGAGCCCGACTCATCAGTCGATGCTTGACCCTGTCCCTCAAATTGTTCCTCCTCCGACTCCTTTGAGCTCGGAGCCGGGGCGTTTCGGAACCGAGACTGTGGTAGCGTCGGAGCCGATACAAATGTCTTTGGCTCTGTCATCGGCTCCGATTTCTTCCTTGGAAGAATCTCGGCGCCAGACTTCCCTCGTCGTTTCCGAGGGGGTAAGTGGCATCGGACCCTTGTCCGACCCCGCTCTCTCTCTCGGTGCCTCGGCGCTGGTGAGTTCGGCTCGGACATCTGCCTCGGAGCCATCACTGTCGGTGCCGAGGGGGGTTCTCAGCTTTTCGGAGCGGGGACCTCTGGCTCTGCCTGACAGGGGTGCGTTCGAGGTCATGCGGAGTGTGTTGGAATCTGGTTCAACTCCACAGTCAGCTCCGTGCGCCCCTCCCTCTTCGGTGCCTCAGGTTATGTCTACTCACTCCCTCATCCCAGACCGCAGAGAGCCAGCTCCTCAGGAATCCCCTGTGGGGATCTCATCCTCTTCCGAGGCCTCTCCTGAATTGGCAGGGGAGCCCCCTAGGAAGAGAAAGTGTAAGAGGAAACACATAGACTCACCTGAGTCTGTCACCTCTGACACAGATTTAGAGGATTCCGAGGGTTCCCCCCGTTCCCCTTCTGAAGATGTCTCATTTGCAGACATTCTAGAAATCCTGAAACAGAGGGGAAATTGGCCAGCCCTTAACCCTTCGGAGGATGAATCTGTGTATCTTGAGGCGTTTGGCTCTCGCCCTTCCACCTCCTGGGTGTCCCCCCCGTTTGGCCGCCTCATCCAGGTGGTAGCAAAAAAGGCTTGGACGGCTCCTGACTCAGTGGACCCCACCCCCAGGAGACCTTCAAAGTTTATCACAGCACCAGCAGATAAACAATTTCTGACCAAGGGAGTTTCTGTGGATGCTATGGTGGTAGCTGCTGCCACTAAGAAGGAACTAGCTGATCTCCTTCGGTGCCTGTCCATCCTCCTAACAAGGAATCTAGGTCTATGGACAGGTACGGGAAGCGGATGTTTTAGTCAGCGACCTTTGCTATGCGTTCGCTGAACTACCTATGCCATTTCACTCGTCTTCAAAGAGATTTGATCAAGGAAGCGAGTGACATGTTGAAGGATCCTACAGCTGCGGGTTTTCAGGACAAGATGAACACTCAGCTGGCTACCCTAAATTCTATAGCTAACTCCTCCATGCGCCTCCTTTCATATGCGGCTGATGGAGCGAGCAGAGCCGCAGGGACAGGTGTGGCCTTACTTCGGCATGCCTGGATGCGGCTATGCAACTTTGCGGACCCCTTTAAAACGTCTTTCACTAATTCCCCGTTTGATGGATCATCTCTCTTTGGTCCTCAAGTGAAAGAAACCTTGACTAGGTGCGAGACGGATGGCAAAACTCTTTCTGCCGTCTGAGTCCGTTTTTCTACTCCTCCTAGGCCTTACCCCAAAGCCCAGAAAAGTGGGAAAATGTGGTTCCGCAAACAATCTCAAGGGACTTTGCCTGACGCACAGAGTCGGTTCCCCGCCAGAGGCAGAGGGGGGAACAATAATGGTAGACGTCGCCCTAGAGGCAGGGGGTCCAGAACCAGGGCAATCGAGAAACCTTTTCCGATAAGCCCTTTCAGCATCCCTGAGGTGTTGCCCGACTGTCCACCTTCGGAGGCAGTCGGGGGAAGATTGTCACTGTACCCAGAAGCCTGGCGATCCCTAACTCAAGACAAGTGGGTACAGTCCATTTCCGAAGGCTATTCCATTCCGTTCTTTCGTACTCCAAATCAATCAAAAAAATCCCTTCCAGATGTTCCACCCGCTCAAAGGGATCAAGCAGCGTTGGAAATTTCAAAGTTGCTTGCAAAAAGAGCCATTCTGCCAGTGCCAGCAGACCAGCAAGGATCCGGAATCTACTCCAATTTCTTTTTGGTTCCAAAGAAAACAGGGGACTGGAGACTCATTTTGGATCTCAGTATCTTGAACAAGTCGGTCAAGAAAACAAGATTTCGGATGGTCACGCTACAATCCATCCTACCCCTTTTGGGAAAGAAAAACTGGATGTGCTCTATAGACCTCCAGGATGCGTACTATCATATAAAAATGAACAGACGCTCCAGGAGATTTCTCCGCTTCCGGCTGGGAACCAGTCACTTTCAATTCAGAGCCCTGCCCTTTGGTCTCACCACTGCCCCCCGGGTGTTTACCAAATGCATGGCAGTGGTAGCTTCTCACCTGAGACGTCAAGGATTCCAGGTGTTTCCATATTTGGACGACTGGCTCCTCACAGCTCCTACCAAGCATCTTCTGTTAATGGCCAGAGGACTACACCTTTCGCATTTGTCAAAAGTTAGGCATCTCAATAAATTGCGAAAAGTCTGTTTTGTCGCCTTGTCGTGCTATTACCTTCATAGGCGCAAATCTAGACAGTCAACATGTCTGCGAGACTAACAGACCAAAGAATAGCAGACATACGCAAACTGGTCTCTCCTTTTCCACAGCAACAGAGTCAAAGTAAGATTAGTTCTGAAAGTACTGGGGATTATGGCGGCTGCTATCCCTCTACTTTTAGCCAGATTCCACATGAGAATCCTTCAATGGATGCTCTTCACACAATGGTCGTACCAGCAACTTCCAATGTCCCACACCATTATGATTACGCAAGCATGCAAGAATCATCTTCTTTGGTGGATTTCTTCCCCTCAGCTCTTCCTGGGAAGACCCTTTGTTCCTCCCCCTCCGGTTGCTACTCTGACAACGGACGCCTCCCTGATCGGGTGGGGGGGGGCATTATCAGGGCAGAACAGTCCAGGGCATATGGCAACCAGACGAATGCCACTTGCATATAAATGTTCTAGAGATGAGAGCAGTGCTTTTAGCGTTGCAAGCCCTTCAAGACTCTCTTCCCTTGGGAACGATAGCAATCCAGACGGACAATATGTCTGTAGTGTGGTATATCAACAAACAAGGCGGAACCAGGTCCTATCCCCTATGTCGATAAGCACTCAGACTGTGGCAATGGGCGATTTCTTCTCAGCGGTTTCTGATAGTAACGCATATCCCCGGGAAGTCCAATCTAATCGCGGACAAATTGAGCAGAGCTATACTCATGCCTCACGAGTGGTCTCTGAAAGATTCTATTCTGGAGAAAATTTTTCTCAAGTGGGGTCAGCCTTGCTGCGACCTTTTTGCTACTCCCCAAAACAGCAAGTGCAGAGATTATTTCACCCTATTCCCGTTACCAGGCCAGCCCAGCAGAGACGCTCTAGTCCAGGTTTGGCCCCGGGGACTTCTGTATGCATTTCCTCCCTTTCCACTAATCTCTCAAGTGATACAGAAAGCTTTCGCTCAGAAGGCCTCATTGATCCTCATTGCTCCTTACTGGCCTCGACAGGTTTGGTTCCCCTTTCTACATCAATTTCTGTTGGAGCAACCTTGGCATCTGGACCTAGTTCCAGATCTTTTGATCCATCAATCGGGTCAGTTACATCGCTCCCTCCCCTCTCTGAACCTCACTGCTTGGTTGCTCCAATTCCAACCTTAGCCAGGCTTCCTCAAATATCTCACTCTGTTCGAGATATTTTGATAGCTTCCCATAAATCTTCCACTCGGAAGATTTATCTTAGTAAGTGGAAACGTTTTGCCTATTGGGCTCAAGGAAGGGACATAGATCCTTTCACTGCTTCCATCCAAATAGTCCTTGATATTCTAGCTGAACTCTTCCATGCAGGTTCATCTCCTTCTACTCTTAAAGTTCAATTGGCAGCTATTTCTAACTTTCATGTGGGCATCTCAGATTCTGCCATCATGTCTCACAAGCTTTGCAAAGCTTTTTTGAAGGGAGTTTTTCTTCTCAGACCTCCTATAAGAAATCCTCCTACTTCTTGGGACCTTAATTTAGTTCTCACATCTTTGATTCTTCCCCCGTTCGAACCTGCAGCTTCCTGTTCATTGAAATTGCTATCCTGGAAGACTCTCTTTCTGGTAGCCATTACTTCAGCTAGAAGGGTCTCAGAACTTCATGCACTCAGCAGTCGACCACCGTATCTATTGTTTCATAAAGACAGAGTGTCCTTACGAACCAATCCATCCTTTTTACCTAAAGTAGCCTCTGCGTCTAACCTAAATCAAAGCATTGACCTCCCTGTTTTTTCCTAACTTTTCTAACAGGTCTGAACAAAAATTGCATTGGCTAGATGTTCATAGTCAGTTAAGGTATTATTTGGATAGAACCAAACAGATCAGGAAAACTGACCAGTTGTTTGTCTCTTATGCAGAAGGCAGAAAGGGGCTTTCAGTTTCGAAGGTATCACTCTCCAGATGGCTAACATCTCTGATTTCCTTTGCTTATGAAATTAGACACCAAAAGCTGCCTAACAAACCTAAGGCTCACTCTACCAGAGCTTTGGCTACTTCTATAGCCTTCCAAGACAGGCTGCCTATTGACACCATTTGTGCAGCGGCTACTTGGGCTACTCCTCACACTTTCATTTCTCATTAAGTTGGATTTAGCTTCTAGACATAGAGCTAACTTTGGTTCCACTGTTCTCAAGAGTCTGTTCCGATAGGCCACCTGGGACAAGGTGCTAGGGACGCGGTCCCATCCAGCAAGAATGAAGGCGAGATTGACAACTTAACATATAGAAGTTATGTTCTTACCATAACGTTCCATGTTAGTTGTCTTCTCGCCTTCTTTCTTGCGTCCCACCCTCCTTCCCCCTAGCCTGGACAGACCTAGAGGAGTTTGATTGTGACCTCTCTTTCTACCACCTCTATTGTAGATAGGTATATGCTATTCTGGGCATATATTCCTTCTTCAGGTTTTCAGGTCACCTTCTTCCCTTCCTTTTATAGAGGTGTTTTTTTTCCCCTTTCCAGTGGTTCTGGAGTTATTTTAGCTGGGCATAAGCTTACAAACGAGATCTGAGGTAATACCGCCTAGCATTGTGGGATATAAGGGGAGCTTCGAGCCGGTGGAACCAACTCTCGAGCTTTTAGAGTGGCCGAGTCGGAGCCGAGGTCGGCTCCGAACCCATCCAGCAAGAAAGAAGGCGAGAAGAAGACAACTAACATGGAACGTTATGGTAAGAACATAACTTCTATTTATACCTGATACTGGAAGTGCGTACTAAACTGATCAGTGACCGCCTTGGGTTTGACCGTGTTTGATTTTCTACAAAGTCAAAGCAAGGTATTACTTAATATAACAGTAGAATCTCTGTTCTCACCCTTGATTTATACATACATAAGCACACACTTTGAGGGGTCGAGCGGTAATCCCATTAGCCCAATTTCAGTCTCAACCCTTAACTAAACTGATCTTGTACATGTCACTTTCCTGATTAATTTTACATTGGTAGTCCTTCGTTTTTATCCCTCTATGGATTTTTTTTCTTGTAAGTTTATCATTTTGACTACCATCTGTGAAATATAATGTTCCGTATGTTTTTTGTTTCACTTTCATTGTGGCTTTAATGCTATTCGTAAAGTTTCCTAAGGTTGTATAGTACAAACAAGTTCTGTTTATCACTGAGAAAATATGGTTTGTCCTAAATGTGAGAATTTAATTAAGGTGGCCAGGCAGGTTACTAACCTTTTTATATTGAGGGCCTGTTATGGTGCTATTTCTAGTGTTAAATCTTCTGGGAAGGTGGCCTCTAGACTTGTCCTGTTGGTTATAGGTTGCATTTTAGCCAGTGTGGAAATAGATTGTTTGGACGACTTTTGCTAGCCTAGATGCAGTCTTTCTTAAACAAGAGTTTACTAAAGTCTATGATGCCCCTAGTAAGCTGAGATGTCTACAGCTTAAACAACAAACATGCAGACTAGAAGCAGTGGTAGAGTAGTAAATATATTTTAAGACCAAGTTTAAAGTGAATTGGTCATAAAATTTCTCTATCTTTGCACAAGAGCAGTAAGTAGTGCATGAAGTGCAGAAAATTTTTGCAGCATTTGGGAAAGGTTTCTGGTAGCAGATTTTGCTGGTGGAAAAGCTTTTTATATTGGTGCTAAAGTCTTGGTGACATGGTAGTGTGAGAGTAGTGTGTCCGTAGATTTCAGTAGGTGCATGCATAAGAGGTGCACCAAAGTCTCTGTAAGGAGTGCTGACTTTGCCTACCGTGACAGGATGAACCACGCTTGGGCTGTGGTGTATTAAACATTCCTGACTTGATGAACTGACCCCTTCCTCTCTTTCCTGTCTGCACCTAAAGAATAAATCAAAAAATATGCCTTGGTCTGTGGCTTGGGCAGGCATTTGGATCTCTTGCATTTTGTGATCACACCAGGGGACCTGAAGGTAACAGTACCACAGCTTTGTGTGACATATGGGTCAGATGCATCCTGTGGGGGCCATACCATTGCTTGCTGGAGGTTTGAGATGGGTTCTCTTCCCTAAAAGGACCCCCCCTTCCGATTTTGCCAAGACACCTCACCCATCATTCTAGAGTTCTACTCTGTGCACCCTAACTCTAATATTTTAAAAAAAAGGTCTTGCAGTTAGTGGTTTCCAGTGACATGGGTGTACTATTTCATTGGTGGAGGTTAAAAGTGGAAGGAATATCCACCTGTGTCCAGGAGAGCGCCTCTTCAGCTCTCGGGCCAGAGTGTTCTCTCCTATATTCCAGTAAATGCCAGACTTTGCAGTCATAGAACTGGTCCCTACTGCAGAAAGATTGAATAGTTTTTACTTCGGAATCTTACTGGTTCTCCAATGAGAGGTGTCATGGAGGCTAGGTTGCACCTATCGTTTTTTAATACTTTGGCAGGGTCCCCAACTTCAGGATGCTCACCATGCAAACAGTGCTTCTTCTCCTGCTGGACTGCTGCTTCGTGGACATCCTGGACCTGAAGGATATGTATCCATCTTCATCACTCCTGGACCTGAAGGATATGTATCCATCTTCATCACTTCAGGGAAAATCTGAGTTTTGTTGGGTTTGAGTTTAATTCATTACTTTTTATGCTGTCCATAGCACCTAAAGTGTTTAACTGACAAATGTCTTTGTCTTGGTTTGGTAGTGGCTCAGTGTCGGACTCGTGGCATCCACCTTTTCCCTTACTTGGATGACTTGCAGATCTGTGCATAGTCTGTATCCAGGTGTTTGGAATCACTAGCGAAGGTCTCAACCTTACTCTTTCTGCTAGGATTTAAGTTGAACTTTCCCAAGTTGTGTCTGACACCCTTGCAAAGACTTCTCTTCCTGGGGTGCTTTATCGGCTCCAACAAAAGAATGGCTTTTCTTTCCAAAGACAAGTTCTGTGTTATCAGATGGTGATGTCCTTCAAGGATGCATCTGCAGTCATAACATATGGGTTGTCCTGCCTCAGGCAGCCCTTCGGTCGGCCGGATTCCAAAGTCTGGGTCTGGCCTCGGCTGATGTCGCACTTTCCCCGACGTCAGAGCTTCTGGGGTATAAAGGCATCAGCCGACACCATTTTCCTCAGTCTTTCTTGCCGTGCGGTGCCCGAAGCAGAAGCTGTTCGCAAGTGCCGGTCGGTCAGATCCTGAGATTTCAGCTACTGAAGACTTCTAAGAAAGCTAAGTACCCCGTTGGGGACTCTTTCTTGCCTCAGCCGATGTCAAAGTAAATAATTGTTTAACTTGTGGGAAACAAATACCTCATAAGGATTTCCATTCTTACTGCCTCCCTTGCTTAGGCCCAGACCACGACGTATCAGCTTGCTTAGCCTGTGCCTCCTTCAACCGACGGACTCTTAGACGTCGGTCGGAGTTTGCAGA
This sequence comes from Protopterus annectens, assembly GCF_019279795.1. NCBI lineage: Eukaryota > Metazoa > Chordata > Ceratodontiformes > Protopteridae > Protopterus > Protopterus annectens. The sequence goes on from NC_056740.1 coordinate 480,959,133, forward strand.
AGAGTGTTTTGGATCCGCTTTTGCATATAAAATGCCGTCGGAGACTCCGACTACACATTTAGCCAAAAAACCCAAGGAAAAGGACAGACACTCGTGGCCCGCAGTTTCGGCTGAAACCACGATTAGGCCTACCGCAAGAGTGTCTGTTTCGGCTGAAACGGTCTTCTGTTCTTACTTCTGCCGAAGTCATACCTCCGACAACCGAGGCCAGAGAGGCCCCGGCTGCGTCTATTACAGAAATCCCTACCGAAGAAGCAAGCGCACAAGAATTGTCCGACACCATTCCTTTGGACATTTCTACTCCTGCACGTGGGGCAGCTAGGCCCCCTGCTTCTATGTCTATTAGGGCCTTCTCCAGAGCTAAAGCAGCTAAAATTTCAAAAGCCTTACCTGCAAAAGCTACTACTCAGAGACCTTCCTCAAGTTCTCAGATTCTCAGCCTTGCTGAGGACCTTATATCCATGATTAGGGGTTCCCAACCTCACCCAGACAGGGCCTCCCACCCTCCTCCTGACAAAAGGCCTAGGACTGAACCTCCTGAACCTCTCTCCTCAGATTACTCCTCGGATGGATCTGATTTATCAGACCATCAGGAAGGGCCATATTCTCCTTATGAGGATTCAGATGCAGAAGACTCTATTACTTCTGCCTCCCCTCCTGAAGAATTTTCCTTTGGGGAAACTTTGCATTCAATGAGGGAACACTTTCAATGGCAGGGTCAGGATTTCTCTGATTCTAGAAAAAGATTAAGAACCTTTTTACACTTACCACAGCATATCCCTTTAGCCATACCACCTGTGCTAACTGTAGTTGATGATGCATATAATGATGTCAGTTTTGCCCCTGACTCTCTTCCCCCGGCCCCTGCCAAACCTGACCGATATTACAGGGTCCCGGATTCTCACTTCCATTTGTATAAAGCCCATGCTGCAGACCCAGAAACTATATCTCAGGGCCCAAAAGGTGTTGCAGCTGCCACGGCCAAAAACCCCCTACCCTCTGAAAGAGAGTCAAGAGCATTAGAGAGATGGGGAAAAAAGGTTTATACATCTGCTACTCTTTCTGCCAGGGCATTAAACTGTCAATTCCACATGATACAGTACCAGGAGTATTTGTTAGATCAGCTGAATAAAAAGCTTTCTTCTACTGAACCTTTAGACCGAAAGTCCCTTCAGGATTTGGTACACAACTCTCAGCAGGTCAGCAATCATTTCTTAAAATGTGGCTATGATGCACTGGAGTCTTCATTTAGATCAGCTATGACTGGGGCAGTAATTCGAAGACATGCCTGGCTAAAAGAACAATCCTTGCCAGACCATGTCAAGGCTAAACTCCTAGATGCTCCAATGGAGAAACAAAGTTTATTTGGCTCCCCTGCACAGGAGATTCTAAAGAAAGTGGAAGAAAAAGCAAAATCTGTGCAAACAGTAAAGGATTTTCTGCAGGTTCAACCTCCGAGGTTCAGCAAAAACTGGCCTTCAAAGAATTGGTCCTTTCCAGACACCTCCAGAACACAGAGGGGCAGGAATAGACGCCCAAGAGGCAGAGGTCAATCAAAGGGTGCCTACAGGGGTAGTCAGTGGCAGCCTGCCAACCAGAGGAGTACTGCCACAGCTGCAACTACAACCACTTCCACAGGACAGACACAATGACTTGACTCTGATTCCGCCTACCAGGGAACAACTGGAAGCACCCTTGGGCGGAAAGCTGTCTTTATTCTTGAAAAACTGGTATTGCATTATAAAAGACAAATGGACATTGCAAACCATAGACAAAGGATACAGGTTTCACTTCCACACTTTTCCAAGAAGGAGCGGAATGCCAAACCTTCCACCAAACCAGAAGCCAGAGGCTTTAAGACAAATCCACAATTTACTTCAGATGAAAGCTATAGAAAGGGTACCATCTATGGAACAAGGCCAAGGATTTTATTCCAGACTATTCCTTGTACCAAGAAAAGAAAACCAATGGAGGCCTATTCTCGACTTGTCCGCACTAAACACATATCTCATTGTGCCAAATTCAAGATGCTGACCCTACAGCAACTTCTTCCCATGTTGGGCAAGGAGTCTTGGCTGGTGACTCTAGATCTCAAGGAGGCATTCCTGCACTTCCCTATACGACCAGATTGCAGAAGACACCTTAGATTTCTTGCAGGATCAGAGCATTATCAATTCTCAGCATTGCCCTTTGGCTTATCTACTGCGCCCAGAGTATTCACAAAATGCCTGGCATCAGTAATTGCACATTGCACGCTTCAGGGAATTCAAATCTATCCATACCTGGACGACTGCCTAATACAAGCGGACAACAAGACAAAACTAATAAAGGATTTGGCCTATGTCATGCACCTGTTACAGGCCTTGGGATACACAGTCAACATCCAGAAGTCAAGACTAGTGCCATCCCAAAGGATAACATTTTTGGGTGCGGATCTGGACACAATGACTCAAATGGCTTTTCTCACAGAAGAAAAACAAAAGCAACTTCCAGTCTACTTCATGGCTTTGACAAGACAAACTCAGCTCACTGCAAGGAAAGTCCTGCAGGCCCTGGGTTACATGGCATCCTGCATAATCTTGATCCCGCATGCCAGGCTACATATGAGAAAATTACAATGGTACCTAAGGAATGTATGGTCTCAACACAGGCACAGTCTAGAAACCATGATACCAATCATTCCATGCCTGAAAAAGGAATTCCTATGGTGGGCTCAGGCCCGCCAGTCCAACAGAGGGTTGCCTTTCAACAAACCCCAACCAAGGCAGACCATCACCACGGACGCCTCAGACCTAGGATGGGGAGCACACATGGAGGACAAGTATATCCAAGGCCTAATGTCTCAGGACCAGCTGAACTTGCACATAAACCTAAAGGAGATGCTGGCGGTGAAACATGCAATCGAGGCATTCAAATCATTCCTCCAGCAAGGACATCTGCTGATAAGGACAGACAACACCACAGTCATGTGGTACATAAACAGGGAGGCACACATTCCTACCCTCTGTGCCGGATGGCAGTGGATCTGTGGAACCTAGGCCTGAATCTCTACATCCAGCTGCAGGCCAAATTCCTACCAGGAAAAGAGAATTCATTAGCAGACAGCCTAAGCAGAACTACCACGGATGCTCACGAATGGATGCTGCATCCAGACATCTTCAAAATCATAACAAGCAAATGGCGACTGCCAGAGATAGACCTGTTCGCCTCCCCACTCAACCACCAACTGAAGAAATTCTGCTCAAGAGTATACCACCCACAAGCCTGGAGGGTGGACTCTCTCTCTCTCTCAGCTGGAATGCCCTAACAGTGTATGCTTTTCCACCTCTCCCACTGATGTACAAAGTTCTACTGAAGATCAGGGAGGAACAGCCAAAGGTGATACTGATAGCTCCAGACTGGCCAAGGCAGCACTAGTACCCGCTACTGAGAAGCATGTCTCGGGCGAACTCATGGCCTCTTCTTCTAACGCAGAACAACTTCAAGACCCTGCATCCAAACTTGAAAACACTGCAGCTAACTGCCTGGAAAATTGCTTACAACAAAACAAAACTGTTTTATCTCAGAGGGTCAAGGACATTATCCTGGAGGCTCGCAGACCCTCCACAAGGAAGACATACTCAGCTAAATGGAAGAGATTCCTCATTTGGAGCGCACAAATATCACATTGGCAAACCTAGCACACATCCTAGAATATTTAGCAGAACTGTTCCACAATGGCCTGTCCTATTCTTCCATTAAGATTCATGCTTCAGCAATTTCAGCAGAGTACAACATGGATCCACCTATCTTCTCACCCTCTCCTCAGACAATTCTTAAGAGGGATCAAAAATGTAAAACCTCCAAGGAGACCCCCTCTGCCTACATGGGATCTCAATTTTGTGCTGGAAAAATTAACATGATCTCCTTTTGAACCAGCAGCATCAGCAGACTTACAGTTCTTATCTTGGAAAACTGCTTTCCTTCTGGCAATCACTTCAGCAAGAAGAGTGTCCGAGTTACAGGCACTAATGGCAGTGCAGCCTTTCCTTATTTTTCACCAGGATAGAGTGTCTCTGAGAACCAATCCTACTTTCATGCCAAAGGTGGTATCCAGGGTATCCTTGAACCAAGCTATTCATTTGCCTACGTTCTTCCCTAACCCACAGAACAGGGGGGAAAAACTATTGCACACCTTGGATGTACACAGACAACTATGCTACTATCTGGACAGAACTAAAATCAGCAGAAAAACTGACCAACTTTTTGTAGCATATGCAACTGGAGTGCAAGGAAAAGCAATTTCCAAACAGACAATTTCAAAATGGATAGGAAATTGCATTTGTTTTTGCTACTCTTTTCATGGAAAGGCAGCTCCTGAAAATGTCAGGCCTCACTCCACAAGAGCCACAGCCACCACTACAGCTTTCCTACGAGGGGTGGCTACCAAAGACATTTTAGAAGCTGCTACTTGGAGCTCTGTGCATACATTTGCCAAGCATTACAATCTGCCTTTATACACCAGATCCCGAGCAGGTTTTGCAACTGCAGTTTTACAGGGGATCTTAACTACACCATCCTTATCTTAGTACCTCCTCCCCTAGTTTGGCTATGGTATTCTACCCATATGTTATGACTGCAGATGCATCCTTGAAGGACATAGTACAGTTTTGTACCAACCATAAATGTAGATGTCCGATAGGTATGCATCTGCAGTCAGGATTACCCACCCTCCTTCCCCTCTGTGTTACTCCTAGGGTGCTTACCCCTTCTTCAGCTAGCTGGGGAAATCTATTATGGTGTATTTGTTTGTATATATATATATATATATATATATATATATATATATATATATATATATATATATATATATATATATATATATATATTGTTTGCTACTGTTTGGAATTTTCAACATTTATCCACATTTAGCCTTCCTAGAGGGCACCTGGCATCTGGGGCAAGAAACACTGAGGAAAATGGCGTCGGCTGATGCCTTTATACCCCAGAAGCTCTGACGTCGGGGAAAGTGCGACATCAGCCGAGGCCAGACCCAGACTTTGGAATCCGGCCGACCGAAGGGCTGCCTGAGGCAGGACAAACCCATATGTTATGACTGCAGATGCATACCTATCGGACATCTACATTTATGGTAGGTACAAAACTGTACTTTCTGCAGGAGTTTTGCCTTGGCAAGAGCATTCCTAAAATTTCTAGGAGTTAAGGTGTCCGTCATACCACTGGCTCATCTCTATATGTAAAATATTCATTGGCTTGTCCAGAGTTATTGCATCCAGCGTGTACATTCTCTGTAATCTGTTACTGGTGCTTCCCTTCATCGGATGGCAGTTAGTGGTGGAGGCCACAGCTAAGTATCCACCCAGGGCTTCGCTTCCTTGTTCTGGCATGCTGTGGCCTGACTGATTCTTGTCCAACTTTGCTTCGGTAGCTGTGTCAATGGGAATGCAAGTGCAGGCCACTTGGGGTTCAAAGAACCCACTGAAGCACATCAAGGTCAAGGAAATGGTGGCAGTGTTCCATGCTTTGAAAGTCTTTCACACCTATGGACTCTGTCCTTGTCTGGTGGTTATGGTCAATACCACAGCACTGTGGTACCTCAGAAAAACTCAGTGGTCCAAGATCATACCTTGTGTGGCAGTTGACAGTGATGGTCTGGGAACTGGCTTTATTAACAGTATTTTCTGGCTCTTCAGGTTTACATACTGCCAGCTGAAAACATTGTGGTAGGCTGGCAGTGCAGACCTGAATGAGTGGAACCTCAAAGCAGTGGTGTTCTAGGATCTAGTCCAGATGTGGGGTAAGACTTTAAATGGCCATTTGCCTTCTTTCAAAGAAGCTGGAGAAATTCTGTTGCAGGCATCTTTACAGCCATGCCTGGTGGACGGACTCCTCCTTCCTTTGATTGAGGATGTCACTGTACATGTTCCCTTTCCTGATTTGCACGGTACTTCTGAAGATGCAGTAAGAAATGCTAAAGATCATTGGGATGACCCCCTGTTGGCCTAGGCAGTCTTGGTTCTCCATTTAATTGTATTGGGCCAAGGGCAATTACTGAAGAATCCCTTGCACTCTGGGTATTGGGCCAAGGGCAATTACTGAAGAATCCCTTGCACTCTGGGTATGGTCTGTCAGTGTGTGTGTGGGGGGGGTATTGGTGCAACTCAGTTTGGAGCAGTTACAATTTAAAGCCTGTATGATTCCATTAAGGCACTTGTTTTATGAGGATTTGCAGCAGGTTTTAAAGGAGGCCATAAAACCTGCTGTTAGAATACCCTTGAAAACCCCATCCACTTTGACATTTGTTTATTGGGAAGGTCCGACTGGGTGGGTGCCAATTTTCAGCTGAGGTCTGGGAGAAAAACTCCAGAGACAGTTGGCATAATTGCATTAACTTGTTACACAGCAATATTTTATAAGTATTAGTGGTTCCTTAATTGGAACATATGATCCATTGAAGTTGATATCTCTCTGGTCTTAAAATAGTGTGAGCTGCTTCAAGATGACTTTGTACGTGTCTATTAAAGTGCATTTATCAGCTGTGTCTGCTTGTCTACGAATAGAACTCCCTCCTCTTTTGGTAAAACAGTTCGTGAAGAGAGTATTGCATACGAGACCCCCATGCAAACAAATTCCTCTCGTGTGTGAGATCTCACCAATGATTGTCTTCGTATTCCATATTACAGTACTGATTCTTGGGTCGTCTGCTGCATGATAAGTGTTCAGTACACTCGCAGTTTGTCTGCTCGTGTTTCCAGATAACCTAGTTTCAGTCAAGTACCCCTTGGGTAAATTTCAAAGTCAGCAGTTGTTTGGAGTTTGTGAAGCATACCCTGACTAAAGATTTTCACTTGTTTTGTCTGTTCTGCATGGGGCTTCAGCACAGCATTTCTAATTGTCCTAATTTTGCAGAAGTCCATGTGAAAACTGTCAAACCATAGGACTGAGGTACTTGCAGACCCATGTGGAGTCGTGTTCAGCTTTCTAGGTCCACTTTTAAAGCAGGACTTCAAAGATTCAAAGAAACATTGTTGTCACAAGTGTTGCTTAAATGAAATTACAAATGTGCGCTCACAAGAGAAATGCAGTGCTAATAACGTAGATGCAGCGGTATCAAAAAATAACAAAGAAAATAACACGTAGGACATGCAAGTGGTAGTTCATATTACATAAACATTCGATACCTATTATTTGATGATAAATAACCACCACCAGACACCTACACTGTTAAGATGGAGAGTAGAGACTAGTGAATATCAGCTGCTGTTACCACATTGTACTTGTTAACCTTAGACATGACTCTGTATAGCCATCATATTGCATAATAGTAATGCTGGCAATAAATGTGCCTGTGCCTACTCCAAAAAGAGACAGGCTAAGAACCGTGACGCAAGTGAAAAAACTGTATCGATCTTAAGTCTGCTGACCTAGGTGATGAGAAATGTTTGCAGCCCCTTGGTCTGGCAACTCCTAAGCCCAGACTGGCTACAAAAACCCTTCAGAAGGCTGCCATGGTTTTAGGCTCATATATGAATGCCAACATGGCTCTCTTAGTTGGGTTGGTGGTCTCTCTGCAGGCAAATGCTTTAGATGTCCCACCATAATTCTCAAGGGGGAGACTGTGTCTTCCCTGACTACCAAAGATGGACAACCAAATCCCCAGTCACACCTTTTACAATGGACTACTGAATGGAAGCAAATCACTTCCTATGTTTCGCTACTGCCTTCGACCACTACTTCTCAAACCAAAGTCCAAGAACTCTTTTTAAAGCAGCACAGGAGTTTGACCTTTATGAAATCTAGAGAGACCTTTTACTCTTCACCTCCAATTCTTTCCCCCTTTAAAAGGCGCAGGGAAGTAGCTTTTCAGAAAGATTACTCTACCTCGGACAATGAGAAATACTGACCCCCCCCCCCCCCCAGATGTTTCCTTCGGGGATACCCTACATAGAGTGAAGTAGGCTTTCCTTTGGTAAAAGTAAGCAGTTCCCCCTGGCCCAGACCCACTACAGTGAACTGCTGAGCTTACCTTTACCCAGACCACATCCTGTACATGTATTGGATGTCTCTTGAAGATGTAGCTCTACATCCTGCTCCTAGGAAACAGGTTTAACAGAGTGCTTGAATCTCACAAGCATATCTACAAAAATCCAAATACTGTTCCTTATTGTATCGGCTGAATCCACAAAAGGTGTACCTAAAGGACTAACGACATTTCTTTGCCTCATGATGGGGGAAATTAGATTGCTAGATAGATTTGGGAACGCCTGTGCCTCTGGCACGGAGAGCTTAGAATTAGTCCCATGTGCTGAAGTACCTTGAACTGGGGTGGGCTAATAAAGATAGAACCTTATCCATGGAAATCCAGGAGATATCCAGAGAAGTTTTACAAGTCTCCGGACACTCCCTAAAATGTGGCTGTCACCTTGTGTGGTGCTTGCAGAGCAGCTTGTCATTGGTTTTTTTATCTGCAGACATACATGGCTTAGGACCCAATTCCTGTCCGATCAAGTAAAGGCTGAACTATTGGATGCCCCATTAGATAATAATTTCTTTTTGGCCCTCAAGCTGAAAGTTAGTTTAAAAACTGGACAAAAAAGGGAAGGAAGTTAAAACTGTGGAAGAATTTTACCTGTTTTCAACTACAAGGGAGCAGTAGGAACTACTCTTCATAAACTTGGCCCCTTCCACCGAGGCAAGAGTAGGGGAGCCCCCCCCCCCATGGTAAAAGACCAAGACAGTCTAGGAGATGGCAAATAAAACAGTCACAAATTGCAAGGGAGCCAATGAATCCACCCAACACAGATAACTGTGACTGCTTTACCCCACCCTTTCTTACCCCTTTCATTCCTCCCAAACCTCTGTCAGGAAGTCTCTCCCTCCTCTTAAATCAGTGGGAATCCATCAGCTGTGACCATTGGGTCCTCAGCCTCATAGAGAAGGGGTACTGTAGTCACCTTGGAGAAGTACCATCCTTCTTGGGCATTCCAAAACCACCAAAAGAGTAAGAAGGCCTCTTATCACCTATCCTCAGGAAGTGCCTTCAAGGATCCCTTCGGGAAAAGGCTTAAGGATTTTAAGTAACTACGATTTCTAGCAACATGTTCCCACTTCCAGTACTGTGCTTTATCATTTGGGCTGTGTACTGCTTCCGGTGTTTTTGTAATGCACCTAGCTCCTCTGTTAACACATTACAGAACTCTATATTATTCAGGGGAAGAGACCCTAGACACCTTGCAGATAACACCAATTAAGCCACAAACTGAAAAACGGTAAGATAAAAACCACAAACTAGTGACTCAAAAAAAAAAGAGAACTGCATTTATTCCTCTGACGTCTCTGCTGATGCCTTCACAGGAGAATACTGAACAAACTTCACACTCCATATTTATAGTACATTCATTCTATCAATTATCCAATAATCCTATTTAATTACAAAGTTATTTAAAGCAGAACACTCCCATTAAAATCTACATTCATTCCTTGTGGTACCAAATTATCAAGTTTTTAAATATAAACTGCTTCTTTATACAGTAAATTTTTATACAAATTATCTACAGCTTTCTCTAATATTGTACCTACTAACCCATGAGATTGACTCTGATTATAATAAAAATGCTCTGCTACTGAGCTAGACGTTTTAACATTTTCATTGTCTCTGTGTTCAAGCAATCTGACTTTAAAAGGCCTTTTCATTTCCCCAATATAAAACTTATTACAGGGGCATTTAAGTGCATATGTAATGCACTCTATCACATGTAAAATTTGCTTTCCCATTAAATGTTATACCATTTATATTATCAAACCCTGCAACTATATGCTTGCATACCTTGCATTTACCACATATTTCAGTACCAAATGTGTTAGTGCATCATAAAATTTAAGTTCTGATTTAATCACTCTACCTTTAACTAAAAAACTTTTAATATTTCTCCCTACTTTTATAATAGAATTTTAAATTCCCTGGTAACCAATCTCTTGCTTCCTTGGATGTTTTTAAAAAATTCCAATAATATTTCACCATGGCTACAACTTTATCACTAAAAACACTATGTTGCATCTTTTGGCTTTTCCCGGTTAGGGGTCGCCACAGCGGAACTCCAGTCCGCTAATGTTTGGTAGTGGATTTTTACGTGCCGAGTTACCAGCCCTGACACGCAACCTTCAACGAAGGTACGCCCATTCACGCATGTCTCCACACAGAACATGCTTTAGCTGAGAATCGAACAGGACAACGTCTTAATGTGAGGCGACAACGCTACCGCAGCACCACCACCGCAGCTCTCTAACACTGTATAATGTGATGAAATAAATCTCTGAATTATTTCTTCTTTCATTGCTAACATAACTTCTTATATCTCTATTACATTCGTGTGTAGTAATCTGACTGGTTTTATAGTAAGCCTTATCTGTTATTTGCTGGTTATACCCTCTTGAGTAGAACATATACATACTGTGAACTTCCTGTCTTAGTTCTTCTGTATAATTACATTGTCTATATAACCTTGTAAACTCTCAAATAGGGAGCGCCTTTTTAGTATGGGGGGGGATGACAACTTGATCTTCAAATTTTCTATGTATTTTAGTATGTAGATATCCCTTAGATACATCTTCCTCTAAATCTAAGAATGATACTTTTTTCCCTATTTGTATACCTTCAAATTTGAGGTTAAACCTATTAGTTTGCAACTCTGATATAAATTCATCATTTTTTTGTTCCCCTCTTCACACAAAAGTCGTAATCTATAAACCTATAATTATTAGCATATTGTTGAAATAAAAGTTCTGTAAATACATTCTTGTTCAAACAAACCCATGCTTAAGTTGGCATATAAGGGGGGGCAAATGCTGCCCCATTGCTGTGCCCTGCTTTTATCTAAACTCCTCTAAATTCAAAAAAATGTTTTTTGTAAGACAAATATAACATTTCCACTATATATTCAGTTGCTGGACCTTGCCTTGAGCAAAATCTCTACTTCTAGACCAAATTCATGATGAATATTTGTATACAAGCTCTACATTAAGAGTAATCCAATACATCTGATCATTCCAGCCTATGTTCTGTATTTTGTACAAAAAAATTAGATGCATCTTTCACATAGGCTGGTAGCAGTAATACCTTGGGTACATTAATTCATGTAAAAGACATCCAATATTATGCAAAAAATTACTTCCAGAAACAATAAGGCTTAACCATACTTATGAATTTTTGGTACACAATAAAAATATGCCATACTAGTGTTATAATGACAGAAATTTTTTAACATCTTCAGTCAGGTACCCTAACCTGATACTCTTGTGTAACAATTGTTCATACTCAGAAATAGCCAGCTCATACATCTCCCCCTGAACTTTTTCATATACTGTAACATCATTCAGATGATTATAGCACATTTCTAAATATTGGGGAAATATGTAACAAAACTAATTTGTTGCATTTATCTGCAGGCTTGAATATCAAATCTGCATTTCTTCCCAATGCTTGCAGTGCTAGCCATTCATTTTTGTTCAGATTATAATTAATATTCATACTTTTTTTTAATTTAACATTCTTGTTCCACAGAATAATTTAACATTTTGAAACTGCATAATTTCTATACAATTAAACGCAGGTATAAATTTGCTTTTTATTTCTATGCTAGTATCAAATAAGTAATATGCATCTGTAAGATCAGATACACAAGAGAAAAAACTATCATTAATATTAAAAAGAGGCTTTTTCATTACTATCATCATAAGAGAAACTTTTTCATCAGAAATCTGAGGTGCAACTTCTAAATTGTGTCTAAACATATACTTCAATTTCAATTTCCTGATAAACTTGAACACATCACCCTCGGTAGTACTGTAAGAATAAATTTCAGACCGCATTCTAATACGTAGCGGAGGATGCCTCGGTGTTACGCCTCGCAGCAAGAGGTTTTCCCGTTCGATTCTCGGCCTGGCTTGGGATTGCCTTCTGTGTGGAATCTGTATGTTCTGCCCGTGGTTGGGTAGTGTTCAAAAGACATGCGTGCGTAAATGGGCGTGCCTTCGTTGAAGGTTGAGCATCGAGCTGGCACCTCGGTGTTTCGTAAAAATCTACTGCCAATCATTAGCAGACTGGAGTTCCGGTGTGGCGACCCCTTACCGGGAAAAGCCGAAAGACAAACAACAACATTCTAATAGCAGAGCATTTTTATTATGTACATCAGTCAATCTCATGGGTTAGTAGGTACAATATTGGAGAAAGTTGTAGATAATTTGTATAAAAATATAAAACAAATTTTTGTTGTATAAAGAAGCAGTTTATATTTTAAAGTTTGATAGTTTGCCGCAAGGAATGAATGTAGATTTTAATTGGCGAGTTTTGCTTTAAATAACTAGGATTATTGGATAATTGAATGTAGTATAAATGTGAAGTGTGAAGTTTGTTCAGTATTCTCCTGTGAAAGGCGTCAGAGGAGTAAACACATTTTTCCTTTTTCAGAGTCACTGGTTTGTGGTTTTTACCTTGCAGCTCACAGTAGGTTCTTTTCAGAACACAAGTCTCACTTTGCCTTCAAAAATCCCAGACTCCTTCATACAGAGATCCTGTCTGGGAGCTTGGACTGTTCATCGTAAAGCTTTGATTCTCCAAGATGTGATTGCTTTCTTGATAGGCTGCCCTAACAAGTTTGCTTCTAGACCCAGGGGCAGCTTTCACTTTGTCATAAGCAAACAAGACCATTACCATGGGCAGTTCAGACGTAGCTTGTGGTGCCCACTTGGGTCCCCTGAAGATACAGGGCATTTGGTCTTGACAGCAGAGGGAGTTCCTTGTAAATCGCAAGGAGTTACTAGCAGTCTGCCTGGCCAGAAACTCCTTTCAACAAACCTGAGCTCAAGAACACTACATCTTTCGACAGACACCACAGTTACGTGGTACATAAACAAGGGTAAACTGTCCTACCCCCAGTGCAGCCTTGCCCGAAAAAAAAAAATAGATGCAGATTCGAGATAGGGTTTGACCCTCATAGCCTCTTACATTCCAGGCCAGAACAATACCCTCGCAGATTCTTTAAGCAGGTACCTTCTAGACCCCAGTGAATAGATGTTGAAAAGAAAGTTGTTTGAATCAGCAGTGGGGGAGCTCCTCAATAGACCTGTTTGCTTCTCTCCACAGCAAAGTACAGAATTTTTGTTCCTGAACACAACAGGCAGGAGTGTGGAAAATTAGATGCATTCTCCTTCACTTGGGCAGACTGGTTCCTGTATGTGTTCCTGCCCTTACCTCTGATCTCCTGTATGCGTTCCTGCCCTTACCTCTGATCTCCAGCGTACTAACAAAACTCAGGGCAGATATACCCAGTGTGATCTAGTGACCGCCTCTTCGCTGAGACAGCACTGGTTCTTCCCGTCCTGCCAGCAGTTGGAGAGACTGTACCATACTGGAGGAGGAAGAGATTGGTCTTACACCCCACACTTAGGTTAACTGCCTGAAGTAATGGGGTCTGATGTGTATTGGGATCTAATGTTGGTTTTCATTCATTCCTCAACAGTTGGATCCAAGGATTGGACCCAAACCCAACTCTGTCATTATTAAAGCTCTTGGCCACCAAAAAACTCTTGAGCTCTTCCTTTTTCCATAATGCACCAACCTTAACACTCTCCTCAGGTCTCGTTTGCTGCATTAGAGTGAAGACATGATAGCCTTTGGCTCTTGAGATGGAATTGTTTTAATTTCAGGTAATTGAATTCCTTCATGTAATTTAATATTGTATTTATAGTATTTGTTCTTGTACCTCCTTGTCTACACTTTAGTGTGCCTTTTTTTTTTTTTTTTTTTTTTAATGTATGGAATGCAGACACAATTCTGCTTTCAGATTCTCATGATCTATTGGTGTATTGTTTTAGACCCTCAACACCTGAATATTGAATGCTAGATTTGTCAGGGATTTAATCCTGGAGCCTTGGCTGATGCAAACAATTAATATTAAAAGTTGTTTTTTTTTTTCAAGGGGTTATCTGGAGCTCAAACCCCCCCCCCCAAGTGCAAGGCAAGAGTCTTCTAAGCCTTCTGGATCCTTTACACCATATTCTGATCCTATTACTTTAACCACCGTGGGGAAAAAGAACAAGACATTTGATCAGAAAGCTACTTCTGCATTGGTGTCTGACTAAGTCTACTTTATTGGTTCCGAAGCGGTTACAAAGAACAGCATACTCCCTTGGATTCGGTACCATCCCGTGTACCTTCTCCCTTCCTAGAAGTACATAGACACCTAGGATCCCTACAACTGGCATCTGCTTGTTCAAATGTGGAAAGGATGAGGAAGTTTCTCTCCACACAAATACAGATAGGAGTTATTCCAGCTTCTACCCCATTGGGTCAGGAAGCCTTTATAAGCACTACACTACCTTTTTCAGCTCCTTCACTACCTTTTTCAGCTCCTTCACATATCGTACCAGTTGTTTTGGTGCCCTTGGATCAGTCTCTTCTGGGACAGTGGACTTTGGATCCAAAGATCGTAGTTTTTTTTGGATTTGAAGCTTACTGAGTGCTCTGACTCTTATGGTTTCAGATCCGGATGACTCAGACAAGGTGTCCCTGTCAAGTCCGAGGTGTTAAAGTTGACTCCGAAGTGGGTTGCCTTTGGGGGGCATAGGGAGCCGAGGGGTCTGAAACATGGCTTATCTGCTAAAGCAGCTTCCTTCTTCCTGGAGTGGTCTGCCTTTCAGGTGGTAGAGGGTGTTTACTGCTGCTGCAGGACAGACGGGTCTTCCCTCCTTGGATCATCCATCTGGGTCCACTTGTCTTTGGGTAGGCTGTCCCTATAGACCAGGATAATGAGGCTCAATGCGCAGTCTCTAGTATACACAGCAGGGTATTACCATTTCTTCCAATACCTCTGTGTTGTATCCCACTGAATCTGATGTGCAAGAGGCAGCACTTAGATTTTTCTCAGGAGTCTCTCACCAAAGACACTGATTTCAGTGAAGGGGAAGGGTCTCCAAGATCACCACTTGAAGATGTCTCCTTTGGAGACACCCTTAAAATCCTAAAGCAAAAGTGTGGTTGGTCAGCCCAAAAACCCTTTCTCAGAGGAGTCTGTGTTCCTGGAGGCCTTTGGGTCTGGCCTGTCTACTTCCTGGGTGACTGCACGCACCGATGAGCTCAGTGATTTGCTCTCTGTGGGTATGGGAGGAGCCTGACACAACTGATCCAGTCCCCAAGAGACCAGATCAGATTTTGACATCACCTGTAAGCAAGTGAGTGCCAGTAGATGCCATGATCGTGGCAGTGGTCACTAAACTCTGCTCCACGAGTGCCTTCATTCTGTTAATCCCCCTAACAGGGAGTCTAGGGCAGTGGACACATTTGGGAAGCATGTGTATGCTTCAGCGACACTTGCTCTCATCACTGTACTACCTGGCCTATTTTACAAGGCTTCAAAGGAATTTGATAAAAGAACAACTCCATTCTTACAGGATCCATCACTGCTGAGGTTCAGGCATCTGTCTCATCGCAGTTGGCTACCCTGTATCTATTTTTGACTCCTCCCTGAGGCTTATCTCGCATGTGGCTGAAGGTACCTCAAGGGTGGTGGGTTCAGGCATATCCATAAGGAGGCATGCCTGGATGCACATGAGATTTTTGGAGCCCTTCAAGTCCTTATGCGTTAATGCTCCTTTTGATGGCAGTTCTCTGTTTGGCCCAGAAGTGAAGACCCTCTCCAGGTGTGGGGAAGGATGGAAAGACCCTCTGTGCAGTGGGTGTACGTTTTTCAACCACTCTAAGAACCTATGTGAAGTTGTTTGATCTCGCCGTTTGTTCTTACACACTGGTTCGGAGCCCATCCCTCTGCTCCGAGTCGGCCACATTCCAAGCTCTGCGTCTAAGAAGCTCGAGGCGCAGTCCCTATCCCATGATCCCCTGCTGCTAACCCTCAGATCTAGTTTGCCGCTGCAACAGGTCTCGTCGAGAGAGCTCGGACCAGTATTCAGATTTTTTTCATATCTATATATCTATATCTATATATCTATATCTATATATATATCTATATATCTATATATCTATATCATCACTAAAATAGTTAGAATTGTTGAGTTTTATTATTTGGATTACATAGTACTAGTATTAGTGTAGTGTTGGTGTGTGTGTTTTTAAATTAGTGTTGGATTGTTGTGGGAGCGGCTGCTCCTAGGCTTTAGGCCATTTTTCCTTTTTTCTGTCAAGGCTCTGTCAGAATTTTTTTACTGGTAATTCCTTTTCTTTTCACCAGTTAACTGAAAGGTATTATAGTGTGTGTTAGTGGTAGTTTTGTATACTTTATACATATAATTGTATTTGCTATTTTGGGCTAAAAAAATGTTGGAAAAAGCCAAATCTGGCTTTAAATGTTGCCAGTGTGGACAGAAAATGTTCATAACTGATAACCATGTTTCCTGCGTTTGCTGTCTGGGCCCTCTCCATCGTCAGGAGGATTGCTCCATCTGCCACTCTCTTTTAATGGCAGAGTGATGATGGAGAGACGCAGGAAATTGGTTGAGACGTCTCCTGAAGCCGGAGTTTCAGGAGGCATTGGAAAAGGCAGACCAGTCATCGAAGTCTTCGAAGGGGTCGAAGCCCAGGTCATCGGCTCAGAGTACCTCTTCTAAGATTTGGTTGCTGGCTCCACAGACCTTGGAGCCGAGCACCGAGATGCTGCCTCGAGTTGAGGTCCAGGTCTTGGAGCCAGTGTCAGAGGTACCCCCTTCATCGATCCTTCGCTCGATGACCTCTTCAGCCCCTTCGACCCGTTCCTCCAGACTGTCTGACACCGATGTGGAAAGAGTGGTGCAGAAACTGATGAACACTGCCTTATCCAAACTGATTGTGGTTTCGTCCCAGTTGATTTTGAAGCTTGAGGCCCTTCCTGTCCCATCTGTTGATCCTCCTTCGAGACCCTTCGAGTCATCTGAGCCGGGAGTCGAGGATCTGATGATCATTGATCCCCCCCGGGGCCAAAGCCTTTAGTGCTTTCGGCTCCACTGACCTCGACACCCTCCATACCCATCGAGGGGTCTCTGAGCCGACAATCTCTCCTCTGTTCTGGGGGGGGGGGGGTCTAACCGAAATTTCGGTTTCAACTCTTCCCCTCGGTGCCGCGGCTCTGATTAGTTCGGCTCCATCCTCTGGATTGGAGCCCGTGGTTCCGGGCCCGGGGAGACTACCGTCTTTGGAACCGGTGGAACCCTCGGCCAGGGGCTCCGGTGCCTTCGAAGCCGTGAGGAAGGTCTTGTCTGGTAGGACTTTCACATCGTCAGATTCTTCTTCTCCCTCCCCGAAAGGTACATGTTCTGTCTCCGCACCACTGGTTCCCGCCAAGCTTAGAGACCCAAAGCCTCAGTCAACCCTAGAGGTTGAACCCTGCTCCTCGCAAGCTTCACCAGATGTCCCCTCTGATGTCCCGAGGAAGAGGTTGTGCAAGAGGAGGCACCTTGATTCCCCACAAGAATCGTTGACATTGGATACCGACTTGGATGAGTCAGAGGGGTCTCCACGGTCCTCCTCGGAGGATGTCTCATTCGTCAACATCCTTGAAATTCTCAGAGGGGTGACTGGCAGTCCATTGCTCCTACTGAGGACGAGTCGGTGTTACTGAAGGCTTTTGGGGCTCAATCTTCCACCTTCTGGGTAACTCCACCCTTCGAGTTAATGGATTTAATAGCTCGAAGGGCGTGGGAGTCCCCTGACACATTGGAACCAGTCCCTCGGAGGCCCAGTAAGTAAATCACTGCCCCCGAGGATAAGGCGTACCTCACCAAGGGAGTCCCAGTTGACGCTATGGTGGTGGCGGCCACCAAGAAAGAAACGTCTGAAGCATCTTCCTCTGTTCATCCTCCTAACAAGGACTCCAGGACGATGGACAGGTACGGGAAGCGCATTTTTAGTTCAGCGACTTTTTCCATGAGATCGCTGAACTACCTCATTCATTTTACCCGTCTTCAGAGAGATCTCCTCAAAGAATTGGGAGATGCTCTCCAGGGTACCACAGATGCTGCTGTCTCAGACAAAGTCAGCACAGCTGACTAAACTCTATCATTAACTCATCCATGCGGCTCACTTCATATGCAGCCGAAGGATCGAGTAAGGTGGCAACTTCAGTGATCGCTCTGAGGAGACAATCCTGGATGCGCCTATGCTCCTTTGCGGAAGCCTTTAAGTCTTCCTTTACTAATGCCCCTTTTGATGGCTCCTCCCTGTTTGTGCCCAAAGTGAAGGAGACCTTCACTAGGTGTGAGCTAGAAGGAAAGACCCTGTCTGCCGTAGGGGTCCGTTTTTCCGCCCCTTCTAGACCATACCCCAAAGGGCAAAGAGGTGGAAAAATGTGTATGTTCATCGTGCATACAGCTGCAGTCATAACAGATGGGTTCTCCTGCAGTCAGGCAGGTCCTCGGTCGGCTGAATTCCAAAGTCTAGGTCCGGTGTCGGTTGTCGTCGCTTCTTCACTGACGTCAGTGCGACAGGGGTATAAAGGAACCAGTCGACGCCATTTTCTTCAGTCTTTCTTACCGTGCGGTGCCCGAAGCAGAAGCAGTTCGCAAGTGCCGCCAGCTCCTGAGATTACGAAAATTTGGAAACCGAAGTCTTCTTAAAAGCTAAGTACCCCGTTGGGGAAATTTTTCTTGCCTCAGACCGATGTTAGACAAAGTTAATAATTGTATTTCTTGTGGGAAGCAAATACCGCATAAGGATTTCCATTCCCTCTGTATACCTTGTTTAGGCCCAGACCACGACGTCTTGGTGTGTCTTTTTTGTGCTACATTTAACAAACGCACTATTAAGCGTCGGGCGGAGTTCGCCCAGCATTATTTTGGGAAAGCATTTAACTATACTATGTCGTCGTATACTCCGACTCCGGTTTTGTCTAAAAAAACGCAGAGGCAAGGACCGACACACGAAGTCCGCTGCCTCTACCGACACCATGCCAAAGCCGACTACACGTGGTCCGGTTCTCAGCGAGGCGCCTATGCAGCCCCTGACTACCGACTACATTTCTTTGATGGTGTCTCCTGTGCCCGAGGTCGCAGGCTCCTCGGCCCACACCCCGACTACAGATACCGAAGCCACTCTTGGCATTGAAACTCAGAATGTGGACAGGTCCACCTCCACTCAAGGTGTCTTCAGACCTTCCTCTTCTTTCTCCATCAAGGCTTTCACAAAGTCTAAAGCAACCATGCACTCTGAGACCATCTACACAGGGCCCATCTCCAGGCCCCATGCCCAAGAAACAGATGCTTAAAATGGCTGAGGATTTAATTACTCTTAGAGGTTCTCAGCCCCCTCGGACAAAAGGCCTAGAGTGGAGGAAGATTCCCCCTCCTCTGATCAGGGCTCCATTATTTCAGAGCACTCTGATCAGGAACATTCTTACTCCCCTTTTGAAGACTCTGATGCGGAGGAGTCCATCCCTTCTGTATCCCCCTGAGGATTACTCATTTGGGGAAACTTTGCATACCTTAAGGGAACACTTCCACTGGGAAGGCCAGGATTATTCAGATTCCAAGAAAAGGCTCAGGGAATTTCTCTTGCTTCCTCAGCACAGGCCTCTGGCTATACCTCCTGTCTTGGACATCCTAGATGATGTTTACTCAGAGGCCTGCCTTAACCTAGACTCTCTACCTCCAGCTCCAGTTAAGCCTGACAGGTACCTACAGGGTTCCTGACTCTCACCAATTTCTATACAAAAGCCATGCTGCTGACCCAGAAACCATCTCACAGGGCCCCAAGGGAGGTAAGGCCTCCATTGCTAAAAATCCATTGCCTTCCGAGAGAGATTCCAGATCCTTAGAAAGGTGGGGAAAAAAAGTATATACCTCTGCTACCTTATCCATGAGGGCCTTAAACTGTCAGTTTCATATGCTAAAATACCAACAGTTTTTGTTATCACAATTGAAAAGTAAAATGTCACAACCTGAACAACCAGACTTGAAGGAGTTGCAGGATTTGATGCATAGTGCAGAACAAGTGGGTAAGCATACCTTACAATGTGGTTTTGATGCTCTAGAGGCCTCATGTAGCGCTGCTGTTACAGGATCATTCATACGTGTAGGCATGCCTGGCTCAAGGAACAAGCCTTGCCTGATCATGTCAAAGCTAAATTACTAGACGCCCCTCTTCAAAAGGATGTACTATTTGGTGCTAATGCTGAGGAGGTATTAAGGAAAAGGCTAAATCAATGCAAACTGTGAAAGAATTTCTACAGGTTCAACCCCCACAAGAGATTTCTCCCCGGGTCTCTGCTGAAAATGAGCCAAAAGCTCAGACACTTAACCCGGTTAACAAATGTATACTAAATAGACTTGTACATGGCAAACATTTGTGATTCAGGGGTTTACCAAACAGTCTTTGCAGGCAGTATTAGGATAGGGGTGAAAAGAATTACTGGGCAGTCATCTGGTGATTTAGCTCATGTTTAAATACATGTTAGAAAAGATTTATTACTTGTTTGTCGGGCTTTGGAATAGTCTACAGTGCATAGTCTCAAAACAGCAGCACATTTAAGGATAGAGCAGATTTGTGTAATATGAGGGATTCTGTTCCTCAAAGGCCAAATGGTGTGAACACAAGTGTTGCAGAACACACAAGTTGCAATATAACATTGGCAGAGTAGTGTGTCTACTTTTGTCTTTAAAAAATGTTTGGGGCTAGAAAGATGAAAATCCCTCTAGTTGACTCTTAATATTTCAAGTTCTGTATCTGAAGCATAACTGACTTTCACCAATTTCTTGACATGTTTTTCTAATAGATCTTTAGAAGCTTTTCATATTATTCACTGTTGCATAACAGTTGAGACTTTGAATAATGTGTCGTCATTGTTTTGAGTTGCAACTTGAGGGGAAGACTTGGCCTGCAAAGGTCTGTCCATTCTAGTCAGAGGAATCTGACCCCATAGGGGAAATGGTTTCCTCTTGACTGGGGACACCACACAATAATTCATGATCTGAGTACACTTGCAGGTTCTGGAGGAGTAGCAGTCTTGAACCAGTCTCATCAGGGCATGAGGGGCTTGTGAATGATAGGAGGGCCTGCTCAATTTGTGCTGTGGCAGGACTGTAGACAGTGAGCATCCATGCGTTGAATGCCATGGTAGTGCGTGTGGAGGTGGTGACCACCTTGAGGTGTCTGCTTGCAGGTGGGCGCTGGTTGTCTTTATCTTAGACCTGCAGATGTCTTTATCAACTAGAACTGAGGAAATCCCCTTGGTTATCCAAAAAATTAGTCCCGAGGAGAATTGTCCAGACTCTTGATAGTTTAGGGATTTAGGCTGCAGGCGATATGATGTGCACTAGTCTTCTGAGGGGCATTGCCATAAGCCTCATTCCAAGTACACGTCAGAAATGAGAATTGTGAATGCCCCTCAGCAGATGAGTCCATAAAGCCTAGGATGACTTTTTATACTCCAGAGTTATGTTGGTGTTCCAGGATGTCATCTCTTGCTCTTCAGACAAAAAAAAAATTAAAAATAAAGTTGTGCTTATATTCATGTGGGTTTCGTGTATGTAAAGAAGGGGAAGGGTGCAAAGCTCTGAAGGTCAGGCTGAATGGCAGGCCTTTTGTGCTAGAAGCCCCAAGTGATCTTTATTGTTTAGTATTGCATTGGTGGTAACTCTTCTGTTGCAGAAGACGCGCTCTCGTCTCTTGCCACAGTATGAGTGTTTGTGTGTGTGTACTGAAGGTTATCAGTGTGTTAGTTCAGGCCCAGAGTAAAAAAGACGAGTACTCCAGTTGTGAAAACTTTTATATCGTCTCGCATGCTGCATCTACAAGTGTAAGTTCTTAACATATTTAGACTGTACATTCTTGTAATAGACTGCTGCAGAACACTACAGATTAGGTACAATATCCAGATTTAATTATTTCTTTTGAACCGATATCAAGGGTATACTTATGATTGATCTGGAAGAGCAGATTTATCCTCGCATCCTTCCCTTCATCCTCTTTGGCAGGAGGCTGTCTTTTTTATTCAGCTTCTTGAGGCTGTTTACTGTGGTATGTTGTGGGGATAGAAAGTGTTCTTGGCAGAAAGTGTTTGCTGAGCAGTCCTAAGTCCTATGGTCCCAGTCCTGATTGTTAATAAGGATAGGCCTGCTCTTCCAGATATGATGTGATATGTTCACAACTTGCATGTCTAAATGGTTCAAGTTGAATGAAAGTCTTCCATTGGGTGGAAGCCTGTAGTAAAAGGAAGAGCTGAGAATGAGACTGCAGTAGCACTTAGACTGGGAAAACTGGGGCATCCATGCTTCCTATACTGTGGTGAAAATAGAAACATGACAATCAGGACTTACACAAGGTCAGCAATGAGGAAGAAGCCTGGGGTTGATATATATTTTTTGCAGTAGTTCATGGGAGAACAGTGTAGAGAACTGGTGCATCAAAGTTTAGTGGCTAAATTTTAGGTAATTGGACAGTAAAAACCTACAAATTGCTGCCAGTCTCAACAAAACTGTGGTGTTGTGCACAATGGCACTATATGGACAAGAGTGTTTCAAAGGTCGTTCATTCCAGAAGGGGAATATGTGTTATCTTTGAAATGTGTCGACCATAAAACCGTAGCATTTCAAAGATGCACTGCATTTGCTTAGTGGTAAAAGTACTTTGAGGAGAAGCTGACGTTTTCTTCAACATTTGTACCTTGAGTAATAAGGGCGAATGTGCTGCAAATCATTCCAGTGGCTTGGATATAGAAGATGACAAAGTGGGGGGGGGGGGGACTCAGTGAGGCAGACTGACATAATAGGAAAGTGAAAGGAAGGAGGTCAGGCAGCAGGTGTTTTCAGAATTAACCAGACTCCAGTAAGTTGTGTCTGGCGGCAAATTACATTCCCGATTGTACAACAACATCAAGAAAATAGAGATGAATTGTGGATTGTTTATGGGTTCTTTTGTGGGGATTGGGAACTGTTTTTTTCATAAGACTGAAACTCTAGTAAGGTACAATGCAAGATATTTCTTGATTTTTATTTAATGCTGTTAAAATATTAAGCTTCTGCTGCTGTTTTTCATCGTTCTAGGTTCTGAACGCATTTAAGAACCCTGATGGCAGTACCATGAGTGGCTTTCGTCTGGCAAATCTTAGTACAGGTGAGAACCACCTCCTCCTCCCTGCGACTTTCAGCCCTTGGTTTTGAATGGGCAGCAGTGACAGAGACTTTAACAACTTTTCCTAGATTAGGACACGTGGTTGGCAAAGATCAGCCAGTCGTGCACAGATGGTGCCAGTCTGAGACAAATGGACTTGTGTAATATCTTGAACAATATTGTGTAGAAATGTCAGACAATGGTACTTTGTTTTAAAATAAAAAAGAAAAGTTTTTATTCCTGAAAATTCTGATGCTTTTGGCCTTTTTAATGTGTTACAGTAAACCCAACCTTGTTTGATTATATAGCGTTCTTCTCCATGAATGAATCCCTGCACTTTTTCAGGTTGCACACATTTTAAAATTTAGTCAGTTTTTCACTTTCGTCACAATACGTTTTAGATCACCTTTCACTGAAAGTGTGCTAATTCTGTGTGGCTGAGCCCAGGAAAATTCCATTCTTCTCACTTCTGTGCTCTTCCTTGTATTTGAGAACACAAGTTTCCACTAAAAAGACCTTAATGACTTACTGTTTCGTATGCGGGAGGAGCATCTATACCTGTTCCTCCTTGCTGAGTGTAAACCTGCATTTAAGGTTTTTGCCCAAGCAAGTAAAAATTTAGGTGATTTGTCTGTGACATCTAGCAGTAGTAAATATTGAGATGTGTAGACTTGAACGTTTCTTCCTACAGTCAATTGGGGAAAAGGAAACTTTAGTGAAATCACTTAACGCAGTTTGGTAAGGCTGAAAGAGAACAGTTAAACTATAGCCTTGGTACTTTGGAGAGAAAATGAGCTTCAGATGCAGTGCATTTACATTGTCTGAATGCTCATATTTTTCATTTTATAGGTTTGTGAAGGGTGTGTTAACTGAATTTATTGAACTATTTGGAAGGTGGGATAGTGAGGTACTAGCACTTTATGAATTGACTAGGTGGAAAGGAAGCAGACCAGACAAGTTTGTTGACAAATTTTGGAGGGTATGGTTTGATTTGTGGCCTGTTATTCTAAAGTACTTGTGGCTTCCTTTGGGTGACACAGGCAGTGAGAGATCTGAGTATCCTCCGAGAGGGTGTATGGCATCTTGGGGTGTGGAGAGAGGCTTAGTGGTAAAAAAAAAAAAAAAAAAAAAAACAATAGTCTGGAGACGCACTAAAATTTATGCTGCCAGGCTGCAGTTCTGTCCTGCAGCTGAAAGCGAAGTGTTTTCTGTGCCCAAAGAAAGGAAATCAACCTTGTAGGGAGTTGGGCATTTCTCTGTTTGGGTTTAGATAGGCAATTTCAGTGTTTCTTATTGATTTATCTTCAGCCCAGTGAAGGAGCTAATGTCTTCCACATATTCTGCCCAGACCATAGGCCATTTCCTCTCTAAGCCTTTGTGCATATTAATGAAGGTTATCTTCAAAATACCTAAAGCAGTAAAAGCTTAATAGTTTGCTTTTAGAATGTACTGTTACTTACTGTAACAGTAGTAAGCTAGAAATTCAGTGATAAAGAATTTTTAACAATGTGCCTTACTACTTGTATACTGTACAACAGCGGGGTATATTCTGTATACCAAGAGCTACATTTGTCTTTCCTGTTTGTCTTCATAGGTAGGTACTAGGCTATTGGCCTGAGGGCCTATGTAAGCCTAGCCAAAAGGTACCCAGGCTTTTGCCACCCAAGAAAATTATTTTCCTGTGCCACTGTCGAACAGAGCCACAGAAGTGTAAAAGTTAGTATTAGGCTAACTGCCCTTGTGGGCCATTTCAGGCCTAGCCAGTTACCCCATGTGAGATTCAAACCCTGCACCTTGTCTGTAAGGTAAGCAGCTCAACTATTATGCCATCCTCTCACCTTGTAACTTGCCTTTTTGGGTAAACAACTTTACTGTTGACTTTGTTCCCCTTTATCATAGACTGTCCTCTGGGGCTATGCAAGCTTTTGTCACCTTCAAGAAAAATTAGTTTGGTGGGGAGGATTAGTATGTTCATGTCATTAACTTTGCATGTTTGCTGTTCAATTCAATTTTATTTATTTTTGTGTAGTTCTTAGGAAATGTTTCACAACAATCCTGTGAAACAGTATTTTCTATACACAGCCCTCTGTCACACTCTGATCTTTATTTTAAATATGCTGTGTCATCTTTGAGTGAAGAAACTTTGTTCCTTCCCTGCATTCTGTATTTAATGCAAGTCTTGGCCACAACAGCTTTAAAGGGGAGATAGGAAAACAGTTCTCTTGTGTTTTTTGCTATAGTAATGTACTATTTTCCGCCTCAGAATGCCATAATGTGAGCACATTTCTTTTTCTGTTTGGTCTCTTTTCCCATAATCTGCTTGAGTTTTCTCAGTCTTCAAAAGGCAAGTTTCCCTTGCCATACAAACTTATACCAGATCTTTGCATTTAGAACTACTGCTTAATGATGAGCTGGTCAGTAGACTGCCTGAAACTTCATCCATTGACTTTAGTTGTGCTTTTTACATTGTAAACACAGACCACAGTAAGCAGTTTCTTCTGCAACTGCAAAATTGTGCTTAGTTTATTTATTTATTTATTTATTTATTTATTGCAGTTGGTTTACCAGGATAGTCCATTGGGTCAAATAACCCGTTTTCAATGGAGTCCTGGGGAGAAAAGCTCAGAGCAGTATGTTACAAAAAGTGATTCATACTAGTTATACAAAAACTATAACACATTATAAATTATATAATAATCCAAAGTATTTTGACACCAGCAAACAATTTCAAATAAACACAAAAGAAATAGCTATGACAGAAGATTAGATAAAATTAATAGATTATAGATTATAAAGAATAATGCAAGAAAATTTTGAGTTTATACTATATTCAAAATACTGAATCAAGTTTCAGAGAAATAACAGACATTTATGAAGGAAGTACTTAGGAGGTGAGGGCTAGTGCAGTTTTCCCTATAAAGTGAAATGATAATGTATATTAGTTATGAGTAAATAATCAGATAAAATGCAGGAGGAATCAAGGTGAAGAAGGAAGATGGCAATTACAAGTAAATTAGCTATGAGGGATGGGAAGTTGACTTTAAGTGTAGGAATTTAGTGCCTCAAGACTATCATTGGTATCTGGTTTCTTTACTTTGAGACTAGAATCAAAAAGGGCTGTAAGTTACCAGAGAATTGAGTAGGCTCAAGTGCTGCAAACGCCTAGAAACTCTGTAGGTTCATGTTCCCATTGTGTGGGAAAGAAAGTGCTCCAACTTCTTGGTGGGTGAAGTTTTACTTGGCAGTAGCCTTCTAGTGCTGAGTGAAATGAGCCTGGGAGGGAATTTGTGAAGTATCACGTGTTCATTCAAACTCTGTACATGGTGAACGCAGAGGAAGCTGAACACAGAGTACAAGAGCCCATAGAAGGGTTAAAGCAAGTCCTTGTTTGTATGTGGAATTGTAGGGATAATGTTTGTAAGGAAAAGTGAGTGCTAAGTCTAACTATGTTTAGGAAGGCACAGAGCTTGAGTGCAGCTGCAGTGGAATATGCTAAGTTTGTTAGTAATTTCATGGTCCCTCCCATTTCACTGCATGGTAGTTGTAGTTTGTCTTCACTCAAGCATGTTAGTAGACTGCCCAGTGTCAGGTTATTGAAAGTACAGTGGGAAGTATATAGCGGAGTTAATTACCAGGTTCAAGTTTTAAAGTGGCATGTTTTACACTTCAGATGGAGAAGCTAAGCTATTGATTACTGTTTGTAGTTGATGTGGTCTTTAAAAGCCATGTCAAAAATATTGTTCAGTTGCTGCATCAGCAGATAAGCTTCTCCAGAATAACATCAAACTCAGGGCATCTCTGAAGGACTTAATCTGATGTTTCACAGTGGCATGTCACAATGCCTGAAAGATCAGTTGTTTTTTAAATCCTTACAATTAAACTCATTTTAAACTGGCATTTAGATGTGTTTGTAAGCTTTAAACATCTCATCAGGTACGTATTTTTTCTTTTTACGTAATCTGATCATTCTAGGATACTGTGCAGAGCAGCATGTTTGAGATTTGAAACTGAGTTAAGACTTGGAGTGTATTAAACGCAAGAGCCAGATGACTGTGAAATGTGTGCTAATTGATGGAGAAACTTTACTTACAAACTGCTGTTGGATGTTAAATAAAGTAGTGGCTGTTAAAACAGAATTTTATTGCACAGCTCTAATGCTGATGTTTGTGGCTTATTTGTGAGGTTCACGTGTGGCTGCAGGGGCTGGGAATTTTCTGGATTTTTCATTACCTGTTGCACTCTTCACTACAAGTTGCACATGTTCCAGAGCAGTGCCTTTTTGGTTTACACATGGGTGTTGGTTGCTTAGTGGAGAGATTTGCTCTTCAGACTGCAGATTAGATTTGTCCATTCTTTACAAACTGGACTTAACCGAAGAAACTATGTACATATGCCCATTAGGGAGACTTTCTGCCAGTTCCACTCATTCTACAGTAACTGCAACATGGAAACAGTTTTTCCACCCCATGTAGCATTGATCAAGATGTACTTCAAGATACCCTCCATCATTCCACTTCAGTGCTTTTTTTTCCCCAAAATCCTACCCTATCCTTAACAGCACAAATGTCTAAGTCTTCATACATTTACAACAGCAAGAAATTAGAAAAGCTGACTGTGTTGAGATGTAGATATTCTACTGAGAAGTGTGCTTTCATGCAGAGGACATGGGTATATGAAAAGGAAATTTGTGTAATAAACTTGAAAGTGGTGTGCTGCTTGAGGGATGTTTTATCCTCGCAGAAGATGCAAAGTTTCATCTGTCGTGCCAGAGTACTTTTCAAGGGGTGAGTTATGCGACTGTACATTGGATCAGAACGTTTAACTACAGAGCACTACACTAGGGTACTTGTTTTCTAACGTTTTTGTTACAAAGATGCTTATTATGGGAGAATTGCAGGCAAGCTTGGTCAGTGATAAACCTGCTGCTACCATTCTTTGTTTCGGCAACAATACATAGCAAACCCATCCAGGTGAGGGGGACTAGCAGAGCTACTTGGGAGCCAGGGGTGAACTGTTTGTAAGGTACACCCACCAGTTATATGGTTTCACAATACCTACCATGCAAACCTTGTGCTGTGAGAAAGGTAGGTTTGCTTTAAACGTAATTGTGGATTTTATACTTCTGACTGGTATAGTGACTATTGTGTGGGCAGGAGCAGTTACACTTTTGTGAGATGAGACTTGAGGCAAAGAAGGTGGAGTAAATGTTGAACTTCAAATGCCACACTGAGCTAGATCCTTGTGCTGGATACTGTGCAGAATTAACTTAGTCATGTCACTCGCTTGTTCCACACTCAAGTGCATTTGAAATAGTTTGCAGGGTAGCATCTTAAGTGCCCTAGAATCACTGGTGTCCTGCTTTTAGGCAGGATAAGTAGCTGCTGTCTGTCCGTTTTTGCAGTTAATAAATTATTCAGGCTTACAGCAGTTAATTTTTTTGTGAGCCTTCTCTGTAAATTTGCAAGAATGACCATGCCTAAAGCTAGTCGCCCATTTTGGCTTCAGTAACAGGTCAGTCGTGCTGGTACATAGGTGATGCACCGTGCTTGCTGAATTGTAGTGTAGATGGGCATCAGTCATTTCTGTATTTGATTCTGCATGCTTCTACAATGTGTACAGTTGCCTAGCACTTCTGTTTTCATATTTGTTGAATTAAATTGCATTTTACTTTTTTTTTTTTTTTTTTTTTTTTCTTGCTGTTAAGGTGGGATGTTAAATTTTAGAGTGGAAGTTGTGTTAATGCAATCAAGAGTTGAAGGGGCTTGCAATATACCATTTCCTGTACAAATATTGCTTCTATTTTAAATTTCTAGTTCCCTATAGTTGTGAGAAGTTAGGTTGCACTACAAGACTTATCTTACTTGGCATTTTCAAAACTCGAGACCCAAGGTGCAGATATATGCTACACTGAACCCATTTTTAGTACCGTTTGCCCAATTCTGTGCCCTTTCCCCATATTTTAAGTAATTGCACTGCCTGACTGCACTGCTTTTCATGCATTTTATAAATTGCCTTTGGTTTATGCTCCTATGTTTGGCAGAGGTGGTGCATCCCCTGATGGCAGCTGCATTCCTTTTTAGATTCTGCCCTTCAAGCTAGTCAGTTTAGTGTCTTTAACCCATTGTTAGTGACATTTTTTTTTCCAATTGCTTAAAGTAAAATGCAAGCTGACGTTTCCTTTAGAGTTGCGTTCTAAGGATAGATGTGTCGTAGGATGGAGTAGGAGAGTTTACAAACACTTGAACTGGAATATTTCAAGCCCTTTCATTTATAGACATAACATTGTTTTGATTTGTATTGTTGGCAATTTATTTTCCTATATGTAAAAAGAATATATTCACTGACTAACTCTGATCCCATCTATATTTAAATGCTGTCCCCAGGTTACAGCCATGGTTTCGCCTACGTGGAATTTTCACACTTGGAAGAGGCCGTCAGATGCATGGAAGCCAATCAGGTTGCTTTATTCATCGGTCTACCACTTAAAAGATTGGAAGGGTTATCTGAGGGGTGTTGGGGGAGGAGGAGAGGAGGGAGAGAAGACCAAGAGATGGAGCTACTTCCTTTACCTTCATCCATTCCTCCTCCTCTGGTCAAACCATTTTTAAGTCAAGTATTTCTCAGTTGTGTGTAGTGATAGAGGAAGCTTGACCTTCAGGTCCATGAATTAGGTTGCTTAAAATTGCCCATTGCCTTTCTGCATTTTGGCACAGTCTTTATACTCAATTGCCGAAGTCGTTTTAAAAAAAAAAAAAAAAATTTTTAGGTTTTCTTGGTTGATGCCAGGGTTCAAGAACAGCCTGTCTTATTTCAGAGGTGATACTGTGGTTTGTTTTTCTTAGGTTTGGAACTGGGTTTAGTGCTTACCTGATAAGTCATTATTAATGCTTATGGAAAGAGAGTGCTTTGTATTGGTAATGTGTGATGGTGTTAATGGTGAAACCACCCCATGCATTGAATATTAGGTTTGGATGTGCACTAGCTTGCTGTAAAATTTAAGTGAACCAACACAAAGATGTAATCGTTTAACCTTGTTAATCTGGACAGTAGTAGTACATATACATAGCAGAAATGAGCCCCCCCCCCGCACCCCAAACCATTGCTGTTAAGTTGTCCACATTAGCATACTCTTAATGCAAGTGTCAGGCAGGGTAAGAACTGTACCTAGGAAATAACCATTGTAATTGTACTGCTGGGGCAGTTGACCAAATGCCGCTTTTGTCAATTGCCTGTTGACAGCTGTACACTGTAGAACTAGACTCTTAAAACAGTAAATTGAACATTTTAGTAGTTATGATTTCAGAAGTTCTTTAGTGTTACTCTTTGTAACTGGTGTCACCTGTAGTATTTCAAAACAGTTCAGGATAGTGTATAAATTCGAGCGTTTAACGGC